>NC_059286.1:10638639-10751139 GCF_017591435.1 Portunus trituberculatus
TTAATCTTTAACTCGTTCAGCACCAAGACATGTTCTCATATTCATTCTAGTTACTGTTTGATTTTATACTGCCTCAGATATTTATGTGAGGGTTAAAATAGTGAAGGCTCTTGCCATTAACCTTCTGACCTCCACAGACCCTTCCTAATGTAAATAAATTCCTCTAATCACACCTAAAACTCAAGGTAAAAATGCGTCCAAATACTGAAGGGGTTATGGATATTGGCAAGCAAATGAACCTTTTTTCCTATTTCTTATTACCCTTGGCCAGTTTTGCTATCTTACATTAAAAAAACAACAACTACGATGAACTTTTACCCAGACTGTGATACCTGGAGAATTGTTTCCGGACGCGTGATTAAATTAGGTGTGATTTAGCTGACTCTTCCGTGTTATCGTGGTTGTTAGTGGCGCGGGGGGAGTCCTTTGTGGTCTGTTTTTTTTTTTTTTCCTTCGCTGCTAAAGTTAGTAGAGCAAACCATAAGTCTCCCAGAAACACGCGGTTGCGGGTTGGGGGGCGGGAGGATAATAATTAATACTTGTCCATTGAGAAGGAGAGTGTTGCGGCGTGATCCAGTTATCTGATATCGATGTGTTACTTGAAAAAAAAAAAAAAGGAAAAATGAAGAGAAGAGAAAAGAAAAAAATAAAGAAAAATATGGATTTCTGTCTTTGTCTTAAAAATGTAAAGATTTAGAGAGAGAAAAAAAACACGCACATAGAGAGAGAGAGAGAGAGAGAGAGAGAGAGAGAGAGAGAGAGAGAGAGAGAGAGAGAGAGAGAGAGAGAGAGAGAGAGAGAGAGTAACACAGATTAAGAGAAAGACAAAAGTGACTGTGCATGTAGTTAGTTATAATAGCGCTCTCTCTCTCTCTAAAGCAAAAAACCAAACGATACCAAGACTAGAACGGCAGAGAGACAGTATATTAACACCGAAACACACTAGAAAACACACAGACAGAAACAGAGATAGATATACAGACAGAGACAAGACGAGAAAGGGGGTGAGAGACAGACGGCACCCATTCACCCAAAACACTCTATCGCCCCAACACGCAGACCAACACGCGGCGCACACTAAGGCCTTCTGAAGACTGTCCATCCGTGGGTCATTTCGGGAGTTAATTTGCTCAGATTATCTTGCAATTGGCGTTGATTTACTGGCAGGACTTAGGCATTTGAGGGAGAACTGGGTGTTTTTTTTGTCAGTTTTTCTTTATGTGGAGAAGGAGAAGGACGAGGTGGAGGAGGAGGAAAAAAAGAAGGAGGAAGTGGAGGAAATCAAATGTTTATTGTATTTGCCAAGAGGAGGAGAGAGAAGAGGAAGGAAAGGAAGAAATACTGAAAGTTCATGTGGAGAAAAACATAAATAAAGGAGGAAATAGAAGAGGAAAAGGAAGAGAAGATTAAACTTTTATTGTTATTTCATGTAGAGGAGGAAATGAACAGGAGGAATAGGAGGAGGAGGAGGAGGAGGAGGAGGAGGAGGAGGAGGAGGAGGAGGAGGAGGAAAAGGAGGATGTAGTAGTAGTGGTGATGGTGATGGTGGTGGTGGTGGTGGTGGTGGTGGTGGTGAAAGTGGAAGAAATCAAGTGGTTTTTGCTACATTTTTCATGAAGGAGAAGAGGAAGAGACAAGGAGAGGAGGAAAAGGCAGAAGAAAAATAGAAGGTGGAAGAGAAGAAGGAAGATGAACAAGAAGAGACGATCAACTATTGTCTATTAGTTTTCCTTACGTGAAGAAATAGAGGAAGAAAGACGATAAGGAGGGGAGAGAACAGAAACAGAGAGATAGAGAGATAAGATAAAGAAAGAGATGGAGGAGGAGAGGGAAGAGGAGGAGAGTTTTGCCTTAAGTGGAGGAGGAGAGGTGAAGGAGGAGGAGAGGGAAGAGGAAGAGAATTTTGCTTTACGTGGAGGAGAGATGAGGGAGGAGCAAGAGCTAAAGGGGGAGAGGGATGAGGGGTGGTGAAAATAGCTTGTGTAAATCTGTAGTGTCGGGATTACAACACTGATTAATAAAGCTTCAAACCGCAAAGCTCATTTATAACGCAGCTGCCTTTCCATGAAGCTGTTAATTCATTCAGACTGTCATTTTTTTTTACCTTCGTTTCTTTCCAGCAATCTCTCTCTCTCTCTCTCTCTCTCTCTCTCTCTCTCTCTCTCTCTGTACTTCGTCAATTTTTCATATGCTGCGATGTGTGTGTGTGTGTGTGTGTGTGTGTGTGTGTGTGTGTGTGTGTGTGTGTGTGTGTGTGTGTGTGTGTGTGTGTGTGTGTGTGTGTGTGTGTGTGTGTGTGTGTGTTGTGTATTTAATTTCTATTTAGTTTAACCTGTAATGTAGCTCTCGGAATACACCAGATCGTACGAGAATCTAAATATTTAATGTGTGAATATTTCTTGCATTATTTTCTTTATTCCTGGTTTAGTATTATCATTATTCTGTTCAGACATTCCCCTGAAGAAGCATCAGCGAAACTAGTCGGGAATAGACTCTTCTCCCTACGCCTGTGTTTCTTTTAACCTCCTCCTCCATTATCATTATTTTTAAGCGTCAATTGTAAGCTATAACAACACAACTGCAACGTTTATCCCAGCAACCTCTTATCAAAAGGTCTAATTCTGCATGTACTTTTAACCCCTTCAGTACTGGGATGCATTTCTACTATGAGTTTTCGGTGTAATTAGACGACTTCATTGACATTAGGAAGGGTCTATGGAGGTCAGAAGGTTAATGGCAGAAGTCTTCACTATTTTCAACCTCCACATAAGTTTGTGAAGCGTATAAATGAGCAGAAAACACGTCATGGTACTGAACGGATTAGCAACACTCTTTCTTTCAAATTCTCAAACATTTCTTCACTTAGAATTCATTAAACCTGGAAAAATGTATATCCTTCACAACAACACAGACAGACATAAAGATTCCCAGCATTGAGACACCAGTGATCCATTTCCCACTTAAACATTTCTCACATCGAGCGTCAGACTTCCTCAGGCAACCGATGGCTCTTCAAAAAAATCACTGGAATTCTCACGCCTCAAATAGTGCCGGTGCCAATCTCCATTAGTCTGTCTTCATCTGTTTTCCTTCCCGACGTTGCCTTTGAAAACATGGTATCGGGAACACACGGTAAGAGTTGCACAAAAAGACGGGTTTCTGTCGGATTTCACATTACACAGTCGCGCCTACGGTTTGGAATGAAGCGAAGGGATAAAAAGGAAAGTCTATTTTTACCTTGTGTTTTGTCATTCCTCCTTTTTTTTTGTGTGTGTGATTTTTCCCTTTTTTTTTTAGTTTACATTGTCATTCCTACTTTTTTTGTGTGTGCTTTTTCCTTCTTTTTTTTTTTTTTTGCATGGTCATCCCATCATTTTTTGTGTGTTTTTCTTCTTTTTTCATTTAGCTTGCATGATCATTCCTACATCTTTTTTTTTTTTTTGTGTGTGTGTGTGTGTGCATGTGTTATTTTTCTTCCTTTTATTGGTTTGCATGAAGAGTTTCGCGTCTGAATCAACTGGGAGTAGGTATCTAAACTCAACTCTATTCCTATTTATCACCAGTTGCATGTTTTTTAACGAGGATTAAGTGGTACAATTTACATCAACTAGCATGTTATTATGGCTGTATGCTAAAATTAATCCATATTTTTCATCCACTAATGTTTTTTTTATTTATCTATCCATCCATGTGCAACCTCATTAATTTTCATTGCAGCATCAAGTTTTCTATTTATCCACGTGTAACCTCATTCACTCTTCGATCACCACCAAATTCAATCTTTCACTGACGTTGACCGCATTTTTCATAACTGCATTTTTCTTTTATCCTCTTCTTTGTTATGGATACCTAGAAGAATTCCCTGCATAGCTCGAAGCGCTGTGAATTGCTGCATACCGTGCTAATCAATCAAAAGAGCCACCATTCCTACTCAACCTGCCACTGAACATAATACTAACAGAACAGAGAGAGAATTACAAGCGGATCGATGGATTGAAATAGTTTAGCATGTAGTGAACGGTCATAGGAAAAGGTCACACTTCCTTCCTTCCCGTTGCAAGTGAAAACTGATCGAGGATGTAACGAGTTTCCAAAAATAGCGCGTGCATGAAGAGAGGCAGGGAAAAGTCAGTGATTGGGAAGGGGAATTAATAGAGAGTAAAACCGGATTATTGGAGAAAGAAATGGGAAAAAAAGTCAATGATAAAAAAAATACCAAATGAGTTTTCTTGTGTTATTTGTTAGAAAAAAACATGAGATGTTGAAATAAAGAGGCATAAAGATAAAACAATAATATAGAATGAAAAAAAGTAAAGTAAAAGAAAAAAAACAAGCAAGGAAACTAAATAACAAGAAAACAAAATATTCTCGGATGAAGACGAAAAAAAAGCTTAAATAAAGGAAGAAATTAGACATTGCAAAGAATAGTACATAAGGAAAGGAAACACAGTGGAAAACAAAACATTACTGAACGAAGAGAAAAAAAAAATGTAAATGAACCAAAAAGAGAGAGAAAAAAAAAGAGGTTGGAAAAGATTATGAATATTGAGGTAATGATTTTTGTGATGGAGTTGTGGGTAATTTGTTGTGTGGGAATGGAAATAAAGGGAAGCGTTGATGAATGATGATTACGTGACTAGCACAGAATTAATGGCTTAAATGGTAAATTGTGTGTGTGTGTGTGTGTGTGTGTGTGTGTGTGTGTGTGTACTGTGTGTGTGAATCTCTCTCTCTCTCTCGCAGGTGAAGGAAAGCAGGATTTTCTTTTCGGAATTATGGAAGCACGTTTTGGGAAGAGAGAACGGGTCGTGGAGGAACTGCTGGCGCGTGCTTCTGATCTCAACAGTAGTAGTAGTAGTAGTAGTAGTAGTAGTAGTAGTAGTAGTAGTAGTAGTGGTGGTGGTGGTGGTGGTGGTGGTGGTGATGGTGGTGGTGGTGGTGGTGGTGGCGGTGGTAGTAGTAGTAGTAGTAGTAGTAGTAGTAGTAGTAGTAGTAGTAGTAGTAGTGGTAGTGGTGGTGGTAGTGGGTGGTGTAGTGGTGGTGGTGGTAGTAGTAGTAGTAGTAGTAGTAGTAGTAGTAGTAGTAGTAGTAGTGGTGGTGATGGTAGTAGTAGTAGTAGTAGTAGTAGTAGTAGTTATTGTTGTTGATGTAAAAGAAAGGAGAGAAGAAACCTTGGAAGACTAAACACTGGAATACAAAGAAAACACAAACAAGTTACGAAAAAAATAAAAGGAAACTGTATCAGATTAACTAAAAAAAGAAAAGAATGAAACAAAAAACTTAGTCATTAGAGGAACTAAAAGAAATAAAAAGCAGCCTGAAAAAAAAATACAATAAAATACTCACTCACTGCAAAATGAAAAAAAAAAAAAAAACAAGGAAAATCATACCAAACAGAAAGAAAAAAATATAAATAAATAAATAAATGAATAAATAATAATACACAAAAACAAATCCTCATTCACTGACGATTCTAGAAATAAAAAAAAGTGAAAAAATATGAGTAAAAGAAATTAACACTAAAACTCTCTTGAAAAAATAAAGGAAAATACGAGAAAACAATATGAGATTAACCCAGAAATGTTACCCCGTTGAAAAGTTAGCTTGAAACAACTGGCGCGTTAGCAGAGTCCCCCATGAAGGAAGTAATCCATAGAAGAAGGATATTACGGGCGTTTCTCCCCTTCAGAATAGTGTAAAAACGTGCCTTAATGCCATCTTGTTCCAGAGGGCAGAGCGGCAGGAGGAAGAGAAGAAGGAAGAAAAGGAGAAGGTAAAGGAAGATTTAAGAAGTAAGGAAGTAAGGTGAAATGGAGAAGAGAAAGGAGAGAAGAGAGAGACAGGAAGGCTTGGGAGAGAGACAAATGAGAGAAGAATGGAAGAAAATCAGGAAACAGAGAAAAAGGAAGAATAAGAGAGAAAAATCGGTTGAGGAGACACGAAAAGAATAGAGAGAATAAAATGATAGAAAGAGAGAGAAGGAATAGGATATGAGAAGAAGGAGCCACGATGCAGGAACAAGAAAAAGAGAAAGAACAAGCAAGAGAAGAAATATAATGACGAATGATGAAGAGAAAGAAGGGATAGATGAGAAGAAGGAACCACGAAGGAGGAAAAGGAAAAGGAAAAGGACAAAGAAGGGAAGAAATGTGACGAGGTAGGAGGAAAGAGAAAAAATAGGAAAACAAAAAAGGGAAAGAGACAGGAATAAGGAGAGAAGGAAAAAGGAATAATAAAGAAATAACTGGCAAGGATATGACAAGAAATAATGACGAAGCAGGAAATAGGAGATAGGAAGAAGGAAAACCAAAAAAACAATAAAAAAAAAAGAAAGATATGAAATGCGAGGGAAAGCCGGAATAATGAATAAATAACGAAGAAATTAAAAGATAAACAGGAAATGAGATAAGTAATAATGAAGAAGGAGAGAAAAAAGAATAAAAAGGAAAGGTTAAAAAAGGCAAAACAGATCGAAGAAAAGGAGGAAACAAAACGAAGATAAAAATAAAACAGGAAATAGGAAACTTAGAAGACAAAACGGAACAAAAAAAAAAAGAAACAAGAACAAAAAACAATAAAACTTAACAAAAGGAAAGAAACATAAACAAAAATGACAGAAAACTAAGAAAAAGGAGAAAAAATGCAACAAGAAAAAAAAAAAAAAAAAAACAATGAAAAATGATAATATGGAAAGAGGAAGAAAAAAAAAAGTAGCAAGAGGAAGGGAGGAAGCAAGGAAGGAAAGAGGAATAATGACCAGAATGACGACAATAACAAGGGTAACGTGAGCATGCTACAGTTGAGAGGAGTTTGAGCGAAATCTGAACGGGAAATTGCAACTGCCTGGCTGACGCAATTCACTATGACTGAGGGTGATTGTGGAGGGAGAAAAGGACGAATGCTGACGATACTTCTCTCCTCTGCACTGACAATAAACGGCTAGAGAGAGAGAGAGAGAGAGAGAGAGAGAGAGAGAGAGAGAGAGAGAGAGAGAGAGAGAGAGAGAGAGAGAGAGAGAGAGAGAGAGAGAGAGAGAGAGAGAGAGAGAGAGAGAGAGAGAGAGAGAGAGAGAGAGAGAGAGAGAGAGAGAGAGAGAGAGAGAGAGAGAGAGAGAGAGAGAGAGAGAGAGAGAGAGAGAGAGAGAGAGAGAGAGAGAGAGAGAGAGAGAGAGATATATTTCTCCAGCTCAGAACACGCGGCATTTGAGTATTCAGAGAGAGAGAGAGAGAGAGAGAGAGAGAGAGAGAGAGAGAGAGAGAGAGAGAGAGAGAGAGAGAGAGAGAGAGAGAGAGAGAGAGAGAGAGAGAGAGAGAGAGAGAGAGAGAGAGAGAGAGAGAGAGAGAGAGAGAGAGAGAGAGAGAGAGAGAGAGAGAGAGAGAGAGAGAGAGAGAGAGAGAGAGAGAGAGAGAGAGAGAGAGAGAGAGAGAGAGAGAGAGAGAGAGAGAGAGAGAGAGAGAGAGAGAGAGAGAGAGAGAGAGAGAGAGAGAGAGAGAGAGAGAGAGAGAGAGAGAGAGAGAGAGAGAGAGAGAGAGAGAGAGAGAGAGAGAGAGAGAGAGAGAGAGAGAGAGAGAGAGAGAGAGAGAGAGAGAGAGAGAGAGAGAGAGAGAGAGAGAGAGAGAGAGAGAGAGAGAGAGAGAGAGAGAGAGAGAGAGAGAGAGAGAGAGAGAGAGAGAGAGAGAGAGAGAGAGAGAGAGAGAGAGAGAGAGAGAGAGAGAGAGAGAGAGAGAGAGAGAGAGAGAGAGAGAGAGAGAGAGAGAGAGAGAGAGAGAGAGAGAGAGAGAGAGAGAGAGAGAGAGAGAGAGAGAGAGAGAGAGAGAGAGAGAGAGAGAGAGAGAGAGAGAGAGAGAGAGAGAGAGAGAGAGAGAGAGAGAGAGAGAGAGAGAGAGAGAGAGAGAGAGAGAGAGAGAGAGAGAGAGAGAGAGAGAGAGAGAGAGAGAGAGAGAGAGAGAGAGAGAGAGAGAGAGAGAGAGAGAGAGAGAGAGAGAGAGAGAGAGAGAGAGAGAGAGAGAGAGAGAGAGAGAGAGAGAGAGAGAGAGAGAGAGAGAGAGAGAGAGAGAGAGAGAGAGAGAGAGAGAGAGAGAGAGAGAGAGAGAGAGAGAGAGAGAGAGAGAGAGAGAGAGAGAGAGAGAGAGAGAGAGAGAGAGAGAGAGAGAGAGAGAGAGAGAGAGAGAGAGAGAGAGAGAGAGAGAGAGAGAGAGAGAGAGAGAGAGAGAGAGAGAGAGAGAGAGAGAGAGAGAGAGAGAGAGAGAGAGAGAGAGAGAGAGAGAGAGAGAGAGAGAGAGAGAGAGAGAGAGAGAGAGAGAGAGAGAGGATTTTTCTTTAAGTGTGTGTGTGTGTGTGTGTGTGTGTGTGTGTGTGTGTGTGTGTGTGTGTGTGTGTGTTTTTCTTCTGTTTTTGTTTATCATCGTTGTTATGTTAAAATCTTGAGTGCCTTTCTTTCATTATTTTATTCATCTCTCTTTTTTCTTTTCGTTAAAATCGCGAACGTTGTTATTGTTTATCTTTATCTTGTTCATTCTGTTCCTTATTCATCCTCCTCCTAGTCCTCCTCCTCCTCCTCCTCCTCCTCCTCCTCCTCCTCCTCCTCCTTCAGCCTATCATTTAACTTTCTCTTCCTCTCCTCTTCCCTCATCCCCTCTTCACCCTCACCAATTTGCGTACCTGTTTTATCAGTACACCTTTTCCCTTCACCCTTCCTCTTCACCCTTCCTCTTCACCCTTCCCCTTCACCCTTCCCCTTCACCGTTCTTCCTCCCCTGTCACGCTGCACGGAATTAAAACAGCAATTTATTCAAAGCAAAGAAGTGAGAGAGAGAAAGAGAGAGAGTGAGGAAATGTTTAGTAGTAGTAAAAGTACACGGGTAGGAGGAGGAGGAAAAGGAGGAGGAGGAGGAGGAGGAGGAGGAAGAGGAGGAGGAGGAGGAGGAGGAGGAGGAGGAGGAGGAGGAGGAGGAGGAGGAGGAGGAGGAGGAGGAGGAGGAGGAGGAGGAGGAGGAGGAGGAGGAGGAGGAGGAGGAGGAGGAGGAAGAGGAGGAAGAGGAGGAGGAGAAGGATTTTTTTTGTCTCATATTATTCTATTTTTAATTAACAGAGAGAGAGAGAGAGAGAGAGAGAGAGAGAGAGAGAGAGAGAGAGAGAGAGAGAGAGAGAGAGAGAGAGAGAGAGAGAGAGAGAGAGAGAGAGAGAGAGAGAGAGAGAGAGAGAGAGAGAGAGAGAGTAGAAAATCTCTCTCTCTCTCTCTCTCTCTCTCTCTCTCTGTCTCTCTCACTGTTCCAGTCACACTAGTCTTTTTCTACCTTGCCCAATCTACTTCTCCTCCTTCCCCTCTCTCTCTCTCTCTCTCTCTCTCTCTCTCTCTCTCTCTCAATCCATGCTCCCTTCAATAACGCCCCCCATCCCCCTTCCCATCACTTCCTCATTCAATCTCTCCCTCTCCCTCTCCCCTCTCCCTCTCCTCTCCCTCTCCCTCTCCCTTCATCAACGGGACGATCAACGCTCAATAACAAAGTGAAAAATGAAAGTCTGGCACTGAAATTTATCAAGAGGAACGAAACCACTCTTTTTCCTGCTTTTTTGTCCATTTTTCGCTATTTTTTTCTATTTTTTTTTCCAAATGGCGCAATTCACATCCATGTTATTTTTTTTCTATGTATGTATCTCTCTCTCTCTCTCTCTCTCTCTCTCTCTCTCTCTCTCTCTCTCTTAATTTCTTTCCAAGCTAATTCCATTAATGTTAATGGTATTTAGGATATTAATATGTATTCTATTGCTGTTGCTACTTATGTAAACGCATTAGTTGTTCCATAAGTAGTAGTAGTAGTAGTAGTAGTAGTAGTAGTATTGATGATGGTAGTAGTGTCAGTAGAGGTGATGATGGTGATTTAAGTAGTGGTGGTAGTGGTGATAGTGATACTGGTGGTGGTAGTGGTGATGGTAGTAGTAGTGGTGGTGGAAGTGATGACAGTGGTAGTGGTGGTGGCATTAGTGGTAGTGGTGGTTATAACAAAAATGCTCCTCTTCACAGAACCACAACTAATACAACTAAATGATAACACACACACACACACACACACACACACACACACACACACACACACACACACACACACACACACACACACACACACACACACACACACACACACACACACAAGACAGGGACGGCAGACGGAGCAGGAAGGCAGTCATTTCCCACACACTTCTCACATCAGGAGGAAATATAATTCATTACATATTTTGGGATAATGATCAATGCTATTATCATTTGTCCTGGGAATGGCGGAGTATAATTGAATAACAGAGAGAGAGAGAGAGAGAGAGAGAGAGAGAGAGAGAGAGAGAGAGAGAGAGAGAGAGAGAGAGAGAGAGAGAGAGAGAGAGAGAGAGAGAGAGAGAATATCCTTTCCCTTCCTCTCCCTCCCTCTTCATACTTCCACATCTCTCTCCCTTCCTTTCCCTCTCTTTCCCTTTTCCCTTTCTTTCCTTCCTATTCATTATATTTCTCTTCTCTTATCCTCCTCTTATCCTTTCCTCCTTCCTACTTCCCCATCTCTCTCTCTCTCTCTCTCTCTCTCTCTCTCTCTCTCTCTCTCTCTCTCTCTCTCTCTCTCTCTCTCCTTTCTTCCCTCCCTATTCTTTTCATCTCTCTCTCTCTCCTCCCCATCCTTTCCTTCACGTTCTTGTTGAGTATCTGGCCACACACACACACACACACACACACACACACACACACACACACACACACACACACACACACACACACACACACACACACACACACACAGAGGGAATTATTCATAAGGCGCCTTGGTTTGATCAGGTAATTGACCTCACCTGTATTGCCTTTGGGCGCTTTAAAGGTTGAAAGGAGCCAACCACGTGACGGAATGCATAATGGGAGCTCTGGGGTGTGATAGGAAGTGGTGGTGGTGGTGGTGGTGGTGATTTGTGTTGGGGTGATGTTCTTGTGTTGTAGTGTGTTGGTTTTGTTTATTTTGATTTTTTTTGGTGTTGTGTTGTGTTTTGTGTGTTGTGTGTTGTGGTAGTAGTGATGGTGGTGTGCTTGTGGTGTTATGGTGTGTTAGTGTTCTTTATTTGAGTTTTTTGGTGTTGTGTTGTGTTGTGTCGTGTTGTGTTGTAGTGGTGGTGGTGGTGGTGGTGGTGTGATGGTGTTGTGGTATGTTAGTGTTCTTTATCTGAGTTTTTTTTTTTGGGTCGATCAGTTGTGTTGTGTTGTGTTGTGTTGTGTGTTGTGGTGGTGGTGGTGGTGTTTTTGGGGGTATGTTTGTGTTGGTTTGGTGTTGAATAAGCTTGTTTTGTTTCGAGTGATGTGTGTGTGTGTGTGTGTGTGTGTGTGTGTGTGTGTGTGTGTGTGTGTGTGTGTGTGTGTGTGTGTGTGTGTGTGTGTGTGTGTGTGTGTGTGTGTGTGTGTGTGTGTGTGTGTCAGAGTTGCTTTTTTATCCGAGTTATTGCGATTTTTTTTCTTTTTTCCTTTGTGTGTGAATGAAGTGATGCTTAAAAGAGAGAATTGAGGAAAAGAGTGAAAAAATAAGGACACAGAGGACAATATTGAAAAAAAAGGAAACGAAAAGAAAAAAAAGTGAGAAAAGAAAGATGAGAAACGATAACATTTCACATCCTCAAACAAGCATGCCTTCATCCTCATCTCGGTCACTTTTTTCATATAAGACAGAAAAACTCGCCAAGGATCATGTAAAACGAAAGAAAAGTCCCACTAAGTTGCCAGTCCCCTTGCATGTCCTAGAGAGCTAACCCCCAAAAAAGAAAAATAGATAAAAGATAAAAGAACAAACAAAAGAGGAAGCTACAAGAGGATGTCAAGCCTAAACGTGGCTACTTAACTCCTTCAATCATTCCCATCTATGAATTTATCTAATCTTTTTGACAACTCCCTCTTAAATGAAGTCAAGTCATAGGAAGATGAAAATACAAAAGAAGGCTCATAATTCCAGAGTTTACTTACACACTCCTGGAAGAGATGAACGTCTTGAAACCTCACTCTTAACCCCGGGAGTACATGACGCGTTTCCATATTCATTATGCTTAGTATTTGGTGATTTTATACAGCTTCAGAAACTTAAGTGAAGGATTCAAATAGTGGAAACTCTGGCCATTACTCTTCTGACCTCATTAGACCCTTTCTAATGCAAATAAAATCGTCTAATCATGACCATGAATCATGATAAAAATGCGTCATAGTACTGAAAGGTTAAAAAAAGCCACGTCATAGGAAGATGGAAATGCAAAAGCACGTAGCGAATTCCACAGTTTACTAGAGTTTACTTACACACTCCTCATCCCTCTTCACTTAGCGTACACTCCCATAGACAGTCCCATACAGTCCCCCCCCCGTCCCATCAGTTCCAGCAACATCCATACACTTCGTTCCTGCCTATTCAGCTTCACATTTCCCTACAACGTAACAAAAGGGAAGAAAAATTACCCTTTGAAAATGTACGGGGATTTAAAATACAGCACTGGCGGACTAATACAAATGTGAATTTTTATAGAAGATTACAAAGAGACAAAGAGAGAGAGAGAGAGAGAGAGAGAGAGAGAGAGAGAGAGAGAGAGAGAGAGAGAGAGAGAGAGAGAGAGAGAGAGAGAGAGAGAGAGAGAGAGAGAGAGAGAGAGAGAGAGACCATATTTTCTTTCCTTCCATAGCACAATATAACTTTTTCTTATTCAAATTTTAATAACTAATTCTGTTCACGGAATTCAAAAGGTCCAAGTAATTTAAATATTGTGGTGGAAATCAAATTATTTCTTAATTTATCACACGTATGAGATTTTCTTTCATTATCAGTATAATTATAATGAGAGAGAGAGAGAGAGAGAGAGAGAGAGAGAGAGAGAGAGAGAGAGAGAGAGAGAGAGAGAGAGAGAGAGAGAAAGGGGGTAATCAAGTCTATGGATAGAGGAATGGCACAATGTCTCTCTCTCTCTCTCTCTCTCTCTCTCTCTCTCTCCCATCTAGTGGAGAGAATGGAGTTAAAAGCCATTCATCTTCCTCGACATTCACGATTTCTCTCTCTCTCTCTCTCTCTCTCTCTCTCTCTCTCTCTCTCTCTCTCTCTCTCTCGTTTCCTCTCCTCTCCTTTATTTCCTACCTTAAGAAATATGCGTTTTTTCCCCTCTTTTCTTTGCCTCTCTGAAGCTCTTTTCCTTCTCCTCCTCCTCCTCCTCCTCCTCCTCCTCCTCCTCCTCCTCCTCCTCCTCCTCCTCCTCTTATTTTTTTCCTGCACAAAAGCAACCACTAAGAAAGATATCCGAATTTAAATGACATTCTTTCCTTCTCCACTTTTATCGTTCGTGTATTTGAAAGCTTCGTTTAATTACATCGGTATTTCTTTATATATTTACCATTTTTTTTATCATTCTTCTACTTTTCTTTTTCTCTTCCTTCCTTTTTTTTTTTAAATCTTTACCATCGCGTAGGAAGGGGATGTGATGAGTATTCAGGTGTACCAAGAAGTAATTAGCAGGTAAAATCTCTCTCTCTCTCTCTCTCTCTCTCTCTCTCTCTCTCTCTCTCTCTCTCTTCAATTCACATACGCCTTCCTACTGCCTCCCTTACTCTCTCACAATCTTCCTTCTACCATCCAATTCCACAATTAAAGTCAGCCAGCGTGATTAGAGGAGGAGGAGGAGGAGGAGGAGGAGGAGGAGGAGGAGGAGGAGGAGGAGGAGGAGGAGGAAAGAAGCTAATCAGAGTGTGTTGACTTGATGGTGAAATTGGAGAAATATCTTTTTTTTATCTCGCCTTCTGAGTATGTGGTTGGGAGAATGATGAGGAACAAGAAGGGGGGGGGGAAGAAGAAGAATAGGAGGAGGAGGAGGAGGAGGAGGAGGAGGGAAGAGAGGTAGGGAAAATCTGTGGAATTGGAGGATAAAATGAGGAAGGAACAGAGAGAGAGAAAATGTCAGAGTAGGAAGAGGAAAATGGGAGAAAAGTATTATGGAGAGAGAGAGAGAGAGAGAGAGAGAGAGAGAGAGAGAGAGAGATATAGAGAGAGAGAGAGAGAGAGAGAGAGAGAGAGAGAGAGAGAGAGAGAGAGAGAGAGAGAGAGAGAGAGAGAGAGAGAGAGAGAGAGAGAGAGAGAGAGAGAGAGAGAGATAAGTGTCAGTCTTATCACCATAATTACGTTTCTTGATTTTTTTTTTACCGTCATGCAGAATCACGCTTTGAATAATTTGATGCGGGAGTTAATTTTGTAAGCCGCTCTATTACGCCTGTTTCCTGCTGCCTTTATTCTCTAACCACCCTTGCCTACCTTCTAACACACTTTCTTGGCCCATAATGCCCTTCTCTAACACCTTAACTACTCTCTAACCACCCTTGCCTACTTTCTAACACACCTTCTTGCCCCATAATACCCTTCTCTAACACCTTAATCCTTCAGTGACATGTGACGTCATTTTATACAGCTATAGAAATTTATGTGGAAGATTGAAATAGTGAAGACTCTGGCCATTAATCTTCTGACCTCCATAGACCCTTCCTAATGCAATGAAAATCGTCTAATAACACTCAAAATTCTTCCTTTACTCTTTTAATCCCTTCTATAATCCTCTAATCCCTTAACCTCTTCAATACTGAGACACATTTTTACCTTGAGTCTTTAGTTAGACGATTTCATTTGCATTAGGAAGGATCTATGGAGGTTAAATGATCAATTAATGGCCAGTCTTCACTATTCTAATCCCAACATATGTTTCTGAAGCTGTGTAAAATCGTCAAAATAATAACTGGAATGAATATGAAAACATGTCCTACTACTGAAGAGATTAATACATTTCCTTATTCTCTTACAACTCTCCTTTTTTCCTAACATCCTCCCCACACCCTTCTCTTCCCCATTAACTCCTCCCCTCTCCCCACTCAACCTCCCAAGCATAATTCCCTTTCAACATTACAGAAATGCAATACAAATACTAATACGCACATTAACATACTCGTTATTACATTCAATACAACTTTTTTCAGCAACTGTGAGCTTGTTTAGGAATAATTAGCAAACAGAGGAAGCTGTGCAATGAAAACAACAACACGCAGGTAGCGGAGGAGAGAATAGGTGTTTTAATTAAAGATACAACAATGACCTTTACACATTGCAACGCTCGGTGTAGGTTTACGCTATATATTGAAGTGTTGTATCTACCTAATGTACGTCGTTTGCACCTCTGATTCATTTTCTTCTTCCTATTCTTTTTTTTTTCATTGTCTCCTTTTGGGAACGTCATTTCAAGAGTTTTTGTCTCTTTCGTAACCTTTGTCGATCTTCGTGAAAAAGCAAGTAAATAAAAATAAAGTAAATTTTAACTGGAATCAAGAATAAAGTGTAGAGTAGGAGAACAGTTTCCGAGTTCTTTATTTGGTTTGATTACATTTCTTTTTTTTAGATATAATGACGCAGTTTATCTTTCATTCACTCCCTTTAGTAGCATAATGTAAACTACCGCAATATTACATTACGCCTTTACATATATTACATTATATTACACATATTACATTACGTCTTTACATACTTGACACACTATTACCCGCAGCTGGTCTACAAATAAGGTCAACACAACGAAACAGCCCACCTTATAAGAATTCCCCATAAACTCGACAAATTTTTAAAGAACATTCAGTGTGGACAATAGAACCTCCTGATGACGCCTTTGCTCCACACATCATAAACTTTGCCTTTAAATTTGCTACAACCTTTTTACTTTGCACGACTTACAACGGGATTATGCAGGGCGGAGTTTGGACTTGTTTGTATAACTTGCCGCCGCCGCGAGATAGAGAGAGAGAAGCAGGAACACATTTAGACAGTAGAAGAAAAATCGTTCCAGAAAAATAGACAGCTGCAGTGAAATTAGATACGAGGATGTCAGGGTAAAAAAGTACCAGTATAATATAAGTCTTCTTTCAACCAAGTTCTGAGGATAAATACTTAATCCAGGGAGGTTATGACGCGAGATAACCCAGAGGAAGATTCGCAGACACAAGAGACAAGGACAAGCTCAGATTTCTCCTAGTGTTTTCTTATCATCTCTCGTTTTACTGCGCCAAAAAAACAATAGAGGATTTAGAGTGTCACTTTTTATGACCTCCTGTGGATAGACGTTTGGTCCACAAAGGATACGAGACAAAGAAACCCAGTGGAAGATTTTAAGTTCCATATAAAAAAAGCTCGGATCTTTTCCCAGTCTTTTATCATCTTTCGCTTTGCTCCACAAAAAAAAAAAAAAAAAGAATAGAACAATGGAACTCTTTTGCGATCGGCTGTGAATAGAAATTTAAGCAACGAGTTACGAGACAAAGGAAACAATGAAAGATTCTTCGTCACAAACACAAACACACAAATTTAAACATTACCCAGTATTTTTTAGTATTTTTGTCACCATTTGTTTTACTCACCTCGAGCTTACCGCCCACGGAGGATTAGAAACAAGAAGACACAATAGATTTTCGGTTACAAATAAAAAATAGGAAACAAGAGACAAACACTTTTTTCCACAGTGCTAAGGAAAAAAAAGGAAGAAAAATTACAACTCTCACATTTTACGACAATCTGTGGAAAGACATTTGACCAACGAAGGTTACGAGACAAGGAAACACAGTGAAAGATTCCGAGTCTCACACAAAAAAAAGGAAAGGAACACACTTATTTTCCTCGGTGTTTTCTTATTATTGCTCGTTTTACTTTGCTAGAAATATCACGCCACAATTGCCTCACACTTGCTAAGCTTCTCAAGTAACATGCAAAGTTCAGATGGGCTCCAGAACAAGAGATAAGCTCCAAACACCAGAGTAAGTTGTCACGAACGTTGCAGAGTCAGGAAGCCACGCCACTCTTGTCTCTCACCACCGCCACACTCACACAACAAACCCTGCGAGACTTGGTACCATATTCTAAAACACTTCTGCACGTACCAAGATTACTTTTAACCTCTTCAATATCGGGACACATTTTTACCTTGAGATTTGTGTGCGATTAGACCATTTTATTGACATCAGGAAGGGTCTATGGAGATCAGAAGATTAATAGCCAATGTCTTCACCATTTCAATCCCCCACATAAGTTTCTGAAGCTGTGTAAAATCACCAAATAGTAAGCAGAATAAATATGAAAATGCGTCATGGTACTGAATGAGTTAAAAGATTTCATTTCAGTTTCAATTTACAAGTGTTTTTTAAGGATGTTTGTCATGTTTTTACTGTCAGAATAACAAGATTTTTACATTATCAAAAGGAAAAAACAGTCTTGATACACCGACTTGTTATCTCAGTGGCCTTTGGAAATAGTCACGGTGAGAGAACAAAGCGTGTCTGAATGCGAGTCTTGATGGCGTTGTGAAGTGATCGAGTGCTGGTGATGTGAATGGCTATTGTGTTGAAGAGTACTTAAAAGCGCATTTGTTGTCAGTGAAACGATACTGCTGAGTGGTGTGAATCAAATGTGGAAACAAAAAATCGTAGTAATCAAATCTTAACTCATTATCAAAATATTTTCCTTACTTTACATTTTATAATTAGTTGACGTTAGAATTGACCTCAGTTTGGTTAAGAGAGTCTCTTACTTCAATGGGTGTCGTATTCTGGAGTACATCTGAGAGCGTTTGTCATTGAGGCGGTCACATTTCCAGCACCAGAAAATGCCTGAATGCACGAAAATCTGCTTCCTTTTGCGGAAATAGGACGAAAAAAGGAAGTAGATGTGAAATAACGAAATTCAAGCTAGTTAGCAGACCTTTATTCTTACGTGTGACTTTCTAGTACTAGTTAATGGACTTTTTTCTTACGCCTCACTTTCTATCACTAGTTAACAGACCTTTATTCTTACATATGACTTCCTATAACTAATTAATGGACCTTTACTCCTTCGTATGACTTTCTATTACTAATAAATGGATCTTTTTCTTACGTGTAACTTTCTATTATTAATTAAGAGACCATTATTCTTACTCATGACATTCTATTACAAGTTAACAGACCAATATTCTTACGTATGACTTTTTGATTTAATGTAAAGAAATAAAGTAAATTAAAATATACCCCACTTGACATTTGCTACGTATCAGAAATGTTGGCAAAAGGCATGGAAGACAAAAATAAATAGTGAATAAACCAATGAACAGTAAAGAAGACACAAGGCAGGAAAACTCCCAAGAAAACACTCATTATACACAGACATTTCCACGCACAATTTACTTCACTGTTATAATGATTAGTAACTTACCACCAAACTTCTCTTTAACCTCGTAAGAGTCAAAAGTCTGCTGCTGTTTATGTTTTTCTTCTTTAAGATTCCTTCACTCCTTGTAACCCCTTCAGTACCATGACGCGTCTCCATATTAATTCTGGTCACTATTTGGTGGTTTTTATACAGCTTCAGAAACTTATGTGGATATTAAAATAGTTGAAGACTGTGACCATTAATCCTCTGATATCCATAGACTTTTCCTAATGTCAATAAAACGGTCTAATCTTAAATAAATCCCAAGGTAAAAATGTGTCGCAGTACTGAAAGGGTTAACGTTCCTCAGTTTTTTTTTCTTATCTGCCTTGTTTCTTCAACTTCTCGTCATTCCGTTCAGTTCCTTCGTAAAAAAAGATCGTTATCATATCTTCCAACTCTCTCCCTTTGTGTTTCTTCCGTATGATTCGTTTTAGTGTTTAAGTTTCTTCGTGTTTACTGGTTGAAAATTTTGTTAATGCTCCCTTTATTTCTCCTCCTCCGTTACAATTCCCTTTCATTTGTCTCTTCCATCATGTTTCCTCGTTAAAAGTCATCCCACTCGTTGTCCTTTCCTTTAGTTCACCTCGTCCTTTGTGTTTCCTCGTTAAAACTCCTTCCTCGTGTTACAATTCCCTTTACTTCATCTCCTCCTTCACTTCTCTTCGTTAAAATCGCACTCGTTATATTTCCCTTCACTTCCTCTCTTCCATTCCTTTTAGTTCATGATCTTGTTTAATTGTGACCACGTTTCGTTTCTCCAGTTTTCCGGTATAATCAAATCGTTCACGGACCTTCGTTCCTTCCTTCCTTCCTTGCTTGTTTTTTCCTTCCTTCCTTCTTTCCTTCCTTCCTTGATTCCTTGTTTCCTTCCTTGCTTCCTTACTTTTTGTTTCCTTCCCTCTTTCCTTCCTTTCTTCCTTCCTTCCCTCTTTTCTTCCTTCCTTTCTTCCTTCCTTCCTTTCCTCCCTCCTTTTTTCCTTCCTTTCTTACTTACTTCTTTACTTTCTTGCTTGCTTGTTTCCTTGCTTCCTTCTTTCCTTCCCGGCAGTGAAGCTTCCCTCTCGCTCACTTGTTCCGTCAGATTCCGCTTAAACTTCAATTCAGACTTTGAGGGACTTTGGTTAATTGTCTCCATCGTGGCGCAAATGTGAGAGAAAGGCATACGTATCACATTCTCTCTCTCTCTCTCTCTCTCTCTCTCTCTCTCTGTGTGTGTGTGTGTGTGTGTGTGTGTGTGTGTGTGTGTGTGTGTGTGTGTGTGTGTGTGTGTGTGTGTGTGTGTGTGTGTGTGTGTGTGTGTGTGTGTGTGTGTGTGTGTGTGTGTGTGTGTGTGTGTGTGTGTGTAAATTAATAAAGCTGAGATAGAGAGAATAAAAACTGAAGTACTAAAGGAAAAGAATAATAAAATCTAACCACTAAGGAAAACAAGTGAATTAATCAACTACTAAATGAACAACCAGTCCAAAAAAAAAAAAAAACAGAAAAAAAAACAAAACAAGCACGTAAAGTCAAAATAGATCATTAATATTAAGGACAATTTCCCAGGTAGTCTCGAATCACCGTGCTTGTTGAAAAAAAAATAGGACAAGAAACACCGAAAGAATAATCATTGAGAGTTACAAATAATTCAGGTCAGTCAAACACTCAGTGCAGAATAAATAAATACATGCTGAACAAAAATGAGTTACCATGTTACCAAAGGAGCAAAGGTAAGGGAGGACTGAAAATACTTCACTACATACACAATACATGATATACAGATAAATACAAAGGAAAGACGAGAGTTGGTCTTTTATGAGTGTAGGAGGAAGATAGATATACAAATTAAATAAACATATAAATAAATGATGCAAGAGTGAACTACAATTACACGTGCAGAATAAAACACACAGTAGACAGAGATAAAAGAGAAGGATTTAAAAGGAAAAGTGCGGATTTCAGAGCAAAGACGGAAGGGAATACACACACCATTTTATTATAAACAATATCAAACCATAACATGCAAAAGATAATACAGAAAAGATGATAGTAAAATTCAACAAGGAAAACACAGCTGCTACAAAACCAACAGAAAAAAAACTAAAGAAAGACGAAAGATGATACAAAAAAAATAAACAAAAGCCACTTCACAAATAAAACAATGAAACAAACCACACACAACAACAGAAAACACAGAAAAACACGCACACACAACACACAAAAGAGAAAAAGTCAAAGAAGAATAGAGAAAGAGAGAAAATCACCCAGAAAATCAGGACAAAATGACAAGGATGTAGTGTTCGAAGCGTCAGCAAAACACAGAAAGAGACGAGAGAAGATTCCGCTTTACTCTTGTTTTAGGGAAAGGAGGAGAAATAAGCAAGGGTGAAGCAGGCAAGTGTTACGAGTAGTGTGTGGCCGCTGGGAGGGAGGGAAGAGTGGGAGAGACACGCCGTTAACAAGTTCGCAGCAGCAGTAACAGAGAAGGCAATGCGTGGATGATAGCAAAGAGAGCGAGAGTAAGAGAGAGAGAGTGGGGAGAGGCAACACTGCAGAGACAGAGAGAGAATGGGGAAGGTGGTGGTGGTGGTGGTGGTGGTGGTGGGGGATGCTGTTAAAGGAGACATGGCGAATCGTACATGGTTTCAAAGGGAATTATTAACTAAGATAAAATATTAACATGAAATAAGACGAAGAAATAAGTAAAGGGTAAAAAAAAAGACAAAAAAAATATGCAAAGAAGGGAATATGAAACCGGAGGAATATTTTACGAGGAAGAGGAAGAGGAAGAGGAAGAGGAAGACAAGAGTAATGTTCTTCCTATCTCTTCCTCTTCCCTTAGGAGAGGAGGAGGTAAAAAAAGCTCTCCTCTCATTATAGATATAATAAATTCTGCGTGTGTGTGTGTGTGTGTGTGTGTGTGTGTGTGTGTGTGTGTGTGTGTGTGTGTGTGTAATAACTACCTGTCACACTTTCTATTTACTCACATGCATTCTCTCTCTCTCTCTCTCTCTCTCTCTCTCTCTCTCTCTCTCTCTCTCTCTTATAACTCATTTATAATTCCACCTTACTCCATCTCGAACATAATGAGGAATATATCTCCCCTCTACTCCCCTCTCCCTCTCTCTCCTCTCTTATGCCCTTCATCATATGTTCAGAGCATCACCTACGTCAAGAGACAAGAACGAGATGATTTACGGTCATTAGGCTGGAGGAGGAGGAGGAGGAGGAGGAGGAGGAGGAGGAGGAGGAGGAGGAGGAGGAGGAGGAGGAGGAGGAGGAGTACAATGTGTTATGCAGACGTGTGAGGTCGCTTGAAATGGGAAGACAAAGTTTGTGTGTGTGTGTGTGTGTGTGTGTGTGTGTGTGTGTGTGTGTGTGTGTGTGTGTGTGTGTGTGTGTGTGTGTGTGTGTGTGTGTGTGTGTGTGTAAACAGGTGAGTTATCTTGGATCGTAAACAGGTGAGTTATCTTGGATCTCAAAGGAAGCTGTCTACGGCACAAAGGAGAAGGAGGAGGAGGAGGAGGAGGAGGAGGAGGAGGAGGAGGAGGAGGAGGAGGAGGAGGAGGAGGAGGAGGAGGAGGAGGAGGAGGAGGAGGAGGAGGAAACTGAGACAAGAGAAGGACAATGGACCTGAGGGAAAAAGAAATAATTGAAACAAGGGAAGGAAGAAGACCAGAAACGCGGAGGTGACACACACATGGATTTGTCTTGACTGACGTACACTCACACACACACACACACACACACACACACACACACACACACACACACACACACACACACACACACACACACACACACACACACACACACATTCACACACAGTGGACGTCAGGAGGGATGTGGCTGTCTATATAATTGAATATCGTCTTTAAGAATTACGCAGACTGTAAACAAAATGGCTTCTCCCTAGACAATCGGAACAATATAAATAGCTCACTAGAAAAGGCATGTATATTTGTGTAAGGCCATTTTCAACCTAAATAAAAATGTGTAAATGATTCCTAAAGCAACATTTTTTGTAGCACATTTTTAGGCCTAACAGGAACCTAAAAACAAAAGATAAGAAAATAAATCGAATTTTTACCATTTATAAGACCCACTTCTAGTCTAAAAAGAAAAGAAAATCAAGATCTTTAACCTCTTCAATACTGAGATGCATTTTTATCATGCTTTTTGTGTACATTTAGACCATTTTATTGACATCAGGAAGGGTATATGGAGGTCAGAAGGTTAATGGCCAAAGTCTTCACTATTTTAATCCCCCACATGAGTTTATGAAGCTGTGTAAAATCACCACAAGTAATATAAAACGCATTAAGGTACTGAAAGGATTAAAACAACATAATTTCTACAATAATTTCCAAGATTATCCCATTCTTCAAAACTTTCTTCAATCATTAATGCATGTCTGGTTAATTTGTCACTCTAACCGTAAAAAAAAAAAAAAACATCCTTAGAAACTCGTGTCTCTTCAACTAAGTGCTTTGAATGTAATGGAGGAAAGTGGAATAGTGGAGCAAGGAGTAAGTGTTTCAACATACCAACAGTAAACAAGACGCGGCACCTACTTCCGTCCTTTCCTCTTCCTTTCCTTGCCTCCTCCCGCCTCTCCCTTCCCTTCCCGGCCCGTCCCGCCACGACAAGGACGCTACAACTTATACAAGCCTCCCTCACATCCCTGAAAAAATAATACTTTCCATCTTACAGAAAAAGTTGGAGAAGGAAGAGGAGGAGGAGGAGGAGGAGGAGGAGGAGGAGGAAAGAAGAGGAAAAAGAGGAGGAAGAGGAGTGTTCAGAACGTCAAGTTTGGTTAATTAGCTTGAGTTATGTTAAGGCTAAGCTAAGTTTGGTTTGCTTAGGTTTTAAATTGGATGTGTGATTAGGCAGGTTAGGTTAGGTTAGGTTAGGATAGTGTAAGTTAGGTTAGGGTAGGTTATGTTAGGTTAGGTTAGGTTAGGTTAGGTTAAAGTTTGGTTTGGTTGGGTTAGTTAGAGTGGTTAGGTTAGTTTAGGTTAGGTAAGGCAAGGTTAGGTTTGGTTAGGTTTGGGTAGTGTAGGTTAGGTTAGGGTAGGGTAGGGTAGGGTAGGTTAGTTTGAACCAGGTTTTGTTAAGGGAGATATCAATGTTGCTTTTCTCGTGTTTAGAATTATTGGCGACAAGGAACATATGTCGAGGAGAAATTGTGAACTGCTGTATTGCTCAAGTGAGTCAGCGAGGAAATGATTACAAAGTGAGACACACACACACACACACACACACACACACACACACACACACACACACACACACACACACCTCCTCCTCTCTCTCTCTCTCTCTCTCTCTCTGACTTGGTGGTCTACACTCAAAGAAAATGGAGATAACTAGTGACTTCCTTCCTCTTCCTTCCATCACTCCCACTCTCACTCCCTCCTCTCCCTTTCCTCCCTCCCTCTTCCTTCCCCCTTCCCTCCTTGCCTGCTTTTCCTACTCACTCCCTCTTACTCCCTCTTCCTTCCTCTGCCCCTCTTGCCTCCAGTCTTCCTTTCTACCTCCTAACATCTTGCTCCTCTTCCCCTCTCTCTCATCTTCCGTCCCTTTCCCTCACTCCCTCCCTCCTGTCACTCTCTCTTCCCTCCTTCCCTCCCTCCTGCCGGCAGCTTTCTCACACTCTCGCGGCCACTCTGCTTCTCCTCGCGCCGCCTCACACTGTAAATTGAATTAGTCATGACGTGGATTAGCTTAATTCCCACCACTGGGATTCGATTTTGTACAAGAAGGTTTTCAAAGAGGCCATTTTACTTATTTATTTATTCACCTATGTATTTATTTACTCATACATACTCAGAATATATGAAAAATAAACACTTTTCTTATCCTCGGTCTATTGATTACTTCTCTCCATCGACACTTTATATAAATCAATTTGCTGATACGTATTTATCATATGTAGAGAGACACACTTCCTCACTCAACATTTATAGAGAATACACACCTTTTTCTTCCTCAGAGTCTAACAATGATCTCTCTCCATTGATAATTTTATATCAATGATGCTGATACACACTTATTATATATAAAGAGACAATTCCCTCACTCAATGTATGTGAAGAATGAACGTCTTTTTTATTCCTCAGTCTAATAATTAATATTTTCCATCGACACTTTTATACAAGTCAATTTACTCATACATACTAATTACCTTCAGACAAAGACACTTTTCTTACGTACATTTCTTCTGTATACAAACTAACTGTATATCAATGGTACACGTGACATCAAAATTACCACCAGAATTATTGAGAAAACGTGCGGTGTTTCGTCGTAAGCGGGTGTAAGAAGCTTTCATTTTATGTGAGTGTGTCTCTTCGCTTCTCGTTGCTGTGCTGGTAAGAAAAATTAATAGATAGTCCAGTCCAAGTGTTCTGACTGGTTTGTGTTTTGTTGTTGGTGTTCCAGTGATGACTACAACGGGAACGAACTTAATCACCGGAGGAAGAGAGAAAAATTAACAAAGAACAAGAAAAAGAAGTACAAGAAGAAAGTAAGACCATATCACACATGAAAACAAAAAAAGAAACAACAACAAAACAACGAAATAACAAAGATCTTTTAGCAAATTTTACAAATCTCCACAAATATAAAATAAAAGGAAAAAGCAAAAGAAAAAAAAGGCAAAAAGACGAGAATGACAACCTTATGTGCCATGTTATTACTTATTGTATATCCTTTACCTCCTTCAGCACTGAGATTTTTACCTTACGAAGTGTTTATGGAGGTCAGAAGATTAATGGCCAGAGTCTTCACTATTTTAATCATCCACATACATTTCTGAAGCTGTATAAAATTACCAAATAGTAACCGGAATGAATATGAAAACACTTTACGGTACTGAAGGAGTTGACAAAATGACCACGTGAAGGCATATTGTGAAGAGTGTTATGGTACTAAATGGGTTAAATGTTATGGTCCTGAAGGGATAAAGCGCGTGCCCACGTAAATACATACTGTTAACCCCTTCAGTATTATGACGCGTTTTCATAATTCTGCTTTTTAATTAGTGATTTTATACAGCTTCAGAAACACATGTGGTGATTGAAATAGTGAAGACTCTGGCCATTAATCTTTTGACCTCCATAGACCCTTTCTAATGCAAATAAAACATTCAAATCGTACACAAAACTGAAGGTAAAAATGCGTCCCAGTGCTGAAGGAAATTAAATCGTGTAATCATACCCCAAAAATCAAGGTAAAATTGAGTCTCGGTACTGAAGGGGTTAAGGGCGTTCCTCGACACCTCACATCTCACCTGCCTTCCCTAGAGGTATCACTCACCTGAACTAACATCTCCCATCCCTAGATATACACTCACCTGGGAAGCTTGACCTAAACTGTGACACATTTCTACGTGATTGGAGGATTTGTCTCATCCTGGGTTAAATAATTCAAGTCTCGGAGTCGCCTGGAGGGAAATCAGTACTAGAGGGCAAGGAAACCAGTATTCTTTGTATAAAATAAATGGTGTAGCTACAAGACAGGTCAATATTTCCACGTGATTGGAGGGTTCGTCTCATCCTGGGCTAATTGAATAAACGGTCTCGGAGTCGCCTGGAGAGAGATCAGTACTGGAAGGCAACCAAACCAGTATTCTCTGTATCAAATCAACGGTGTAGTTACAATACACTTCAGTACTGGAAGGCAACCAAACCAGTATTATCTGTATCAAATCAACGGTGTAGCTACAAGAGAAGGAAAACAAGGAAACCAATATTCCCTGTATCAAATAAACGCAGAGCTAGACGACACGACACCTTCACCCACACACACACCTCCCTACGCTTCAGAACCATTGCTCCATTTCACTTTAAGTAAACTCCCCGTCTGTGACTCTCCTTTCTACTCTATTACATCCATTTCTCCCGTTCTCTTTCTATATAATCTCTATTACCCCATTTTCACTCTATCTCACCTCTATTCCCGCTATTCTCTCTTTATCGCATCTTTACCACCAAAAAATGAATAAATAAATTAAAAAACCCACTTTCTAAACACAAAAATAAAAAAAAAGACAAACTAAAAAGCGCTCTTAACCCTTCAGTAGCATATTCATTCTGATTACTATTTGGCGTTTTGACACAGCTTCAAAAACTTATATGGGGGGATTAAAATAGGTAAGACTCTGACCATTAATCTTGTAACCTCCCCAAACCCTCCCTAATGTAAATACAATCATCTAATCACACCCAAAACTCAAGATAAAATTGCGTCTCAGTACTGAAGGAGTTAAATCTGAAATCGAAGAACAAAAGGGACATTAGATTCCATGATGGGTGAAGGAATTGGCACCCTGGCACTGATAGGCACTCAACCATTCAACTGAGACTGTGATGCTGTTGTTCCTGCTGTGTCTGCTGTGTACTGTAGGAAGTTCTCGCGACAGCAGGAATAAGAGATCGTGAGATGAAGGCCCGAGGGAGTGTAAGGTAATGATAACAGCAGGTTGGTCCTGTTCTTGCCTACGTTCTATCTTTACTCTCTCTCTCTCTCTCTCTCTCTCTCTCTCTCTCTCTCTGTTTCCTCTTCTCCTTGGTTTGTCTCTTTCTTTATCCGTATTTTTTCTTAATTTTCTCCCTCTTCTTCTCTTTTAGCTTCTCTTTTCGTTTCGTCTGTTTCCTCTTCTGTTTGTTCTGTCTCTTTCTTTAATTTCCGTCCTTTTCCACTCAAAACCGAGAAATTTCCCTTCCTTTTCCTCTCGACTTAAAAAAAATCAACTTCTTTTTTCCCCACAGCACCCCCTGATTCCACTTTTTTCCCCTCAAATTCCCCAAAACCACTATAAAATTCCTCTTTTCCCCTTCATCTGTCTTTTTTTCTCTTTTCTTTTCTCTTAGTTTTTCTTCTTTTTCTTGTCCTTTTCTACTCTCTCGCTCTTTCTCTCTCTCTTAGGTATGTGAGTTAAGAGAAAGCCACGGAAACCTTAACTAAAATCGGTACGTGCTTCAATTTTCCTCAGCCACTGTATGGAAATTAGCCAGTACACAGCTGCTAGTAGAAAAGAAAACGGAACGACAGAACATGAGAGAAAAAGAGACGGAAGAGGGCAGGTATAGAAGCGATGAACGAGGCGAAGGACGGGGAGACGAGGACAACAGTTGGGAAGCCGCTGGAGTTAAACCTGTATTCTGAAATGCTTTGCTGTCTCACCATCGCTGCTTTCCAAAGGCTCCAGTCAAAGATACATGTGTTTTAAATCGTTTTTTAGGATTCTGGTGATGGATTGGCAAGATTTCTAGTCTATTAAGGAGAAACTGTTTTGAAAATCCGGTTGATTATATTTGGCCTTAGAAAACTGTTGTGTTGAGGAAGCATTACTTTCCAAAGGTTTCAGTCACAGATAGTCGTGTTTTTTTTTTAAGGGTTATATAACTTTCAATTGATGGATTGGCTAGATTTCTAGTTTATTAAGGAGGAACTGTCTCTAAAATTCGGATAGTTTTGGATACGTGCGTTAATGGAGTCTAAAATTTTTCCATTTCAGTTTACCCCTTAAATTTGTCTCTTGGTTATTGCTTATTCGCTCCCTGAACACGACCACGCCAAGGGAGGTCTTGTAATCAACACATTCTCTATCGCTTTCTCTTCACTTTTAATGTGCATCCGGTCAAGTGGTGCAGGTTTTCAAGGAGACAGGTTATCAAGCAAAGCAAGAAATTTCTAGACACTTAACCATCTCAGTTTCACTAATTTTGTCCTGTTTATTCAAGATTCTTAACTGTATCTCGATTTCAAGGCATTTAATCACAGTATCAAAAGGAGGAAATGTTTAGACACCTGACTATTCCCTGTGGCTCTCGTGGTTAGGTTAGTGAAAATGAACAGTGAAATGAGAGCTGACTTAACCTCTTGAGTACCATGACGCGTTTCCATATTCATTCTGCTTACTGTTTGGTGATTTTACACAGCTTCAGAAACTTATATGGAGGATCAAAAAAGTGAAAACTGGCCATAGATATCCTGACATCCATAGACCCTTTCTAATGTCAATAAAATGGTCTAATCATATCCAACACTGAAGGTAGATATGTGTCCCAGTACTGAAGGGATTAAAGTTATTATATTTTTTTTTATTTCACCGATTTCTACCCTCGCGTTAAGAAAAAATCAGCCTTATTCAAGATTTTCAACTCCATTACCATTTCGAGGCAATTCACCAGAAAAGCATCAAATTTTTATATACACCATAAAAAGGAAAAATAAACGACTTAACTCTCATTATCACCAGCTCTTCATTTCATAATAGGAAGACTGAGCTCTGATTCAAGATTCTTAACTCTCTTTACCACGATCTGAAAGCCTTTAATCAGCTTACTAGGAACAGCAGCAAGTCTTTGCGCATCACGACCGGCAAAATTCACTTAAGCTTTCATTTGATAATATGCTCAGGTTTAGAAAAATGAGCTTTGAGTCAAGATCGCCTAGTGTATTAAGATTTCAAAGCGTGTAATCTGCTTACCACAAAGAGCAACTGATCCTTACACCACAAAGCGACCAAAAACAGACAAATCTTTTATCCTCTCCAGCCACTGCTCATGTTAAGTCAAGTTGGGTTTTGAGATAAGATAAAATTGATGAGGTATTTTTTTTTTTGTATGTAATAGGGGGGAAACTGACTAAGGGCCAAAAAATGGTAAAAACAAAAAGCCCACTTAGTTGCCAGTTCCCTTACAGGTCCGATAGAGTCATCCAAAAGAAAGGAATGAAGACAGTCCCTAGAAGTAATTAGTAAAGAGAATCCTCATCCAAACTCTAAACACTAAAACAATTACTCACATGTCACAGTGGAGGCAGAGCAAAGCCTTCACTATTTCACCTACACACAATTCAATGGGCAGAGAAGGCAAGGGAAGGCAGGGCTGGCGTGTGATTCGCTGCCATTGAAGAGAAGTCATCCAATTAATTCCTACAGTAGATGTAGTACAAATTCTTTAATTAATCAACGCTGGAAACAAAACAAAGCGTTAAATTCTTCCACCCACACAATCAAAAGGGACGAAAATGAAGGGAAGAAGGTTTTATTCAGTTAATTATTACACAAGAAAGAGAAACAATCCTGTTTATACTTGACTGGTGAGAATAAATTAAAATTACTTACTATTTATCACTTTGGTTAATTCTATCAGCTCTACATAGGAGACTGGCAATTGAGTGGACGTTTTTTTCTTTATATTTTTCCCCTTGGCCAGTCCTCTCTCTTACATCATAAAGAAAAGAAAAATATTAATATAACCTTCACTTCTTCAACCAAAATGAGTCACAAGCACAGTGAAGCCAAGAGTCACGTGTTCAATCCTGGGCGTGAAGGAAATGAACAATGAATCATCACACTAAAAACATCAGAAATCCCGAATAAAAGGAGACTATAAGGAAAACAAAACCTTCTTTAATTCTATCCAAACATGAGGGAAAGTACAAGGATGACGAAAAAAAAGAGGAGAAAATACTTAATCCAGTTAATGATACAAGAAACACCAATACTCAACACTAAAGAAACTAAAGCAAAATATCCAATCTTTTAGGCAAACAATTTTAGGGATAATAACAGAAAAAAAGTAAAAAGTTAATCATTACACGAAAAATAACAATATCATACAAAAAACAGCAACATCCAAAACTATTTAACACTAGAAAAAAAAACTTAAATAAAACTCTCAATTTTTAAGCAATTCTAGGAAACAATGACAGAAATAAAAGAGAACAGAAAAACATTATCATACAAGAAACATCAAGATTCTTAACTATTGAAAACTAGAAAAAAGCTAAAATAAACCCTCAATTTTTTAAGCAATTCTAGGTAACAAGAACAGAAAAAGAGTAAATAGTTAATTATTACACGAAAAAAAGAATATCAAACAAGAAACAACAATATCCTAAAATACTCAACACTAGAAAAATAAATAAAACCCTCAATCTTTTAAATAGACTTAATTATTAGAAAAACAACAACAATGTCCTTAATTACCCTAAACGAACCCAGGGAACCAAACCAAACCTTCACTCCTTCACTGTCCACACTATTCACAAGCAGAGGATGACAGGGGAAGGCATGAAGCGTATGTGTTGACTCTCCCAGGCCCGAGTTTTCATCCTCCCAATATCCTAAACAAGGTTACCAGCCCAGGCGAGGGAGCTGCGTCCTCCCTACACAACGCCAAATAGAAAATGCGTTCCCGTAAGCCCACACACAATCCGTTTCAATAATTCTGTCCCCGCCACTGTAGAGGGAATTGAGACCTGCGTGTGTGTGTGTGTGTGTGTGTGTGTGTGTGTGTGTTAACCATAGGAGTCTCGGGTAAAAAGAAAGAAAAGGAAAAAGATAGAAGGAAAAGTAAGTGAAGGAATATTTTTCAAAGAGAGAGAGAGAGAGAGAGAGAGAGAGAGAGAGAGAGAGAGAGAGAGAGAGAGAGAGAGAGAGAGAGAGAGAGAGAGAGAGAGAGATAAAATACTCCCATGTACATGATGACACTTATCCATTATATAAACAAACAAAAGACGCAAAAGAAACCCAAAAAGGAAAACACTAAAGAATTGCATGATTTATACCAGGAAGTCACTCTTTATCTACCTTAACCCATGTCATTCTAGCGTATCTGATCCCATATCCTATTTTAATCCAACCTTCTTGATCTTACCTTACCCAATCCTTTCTGATATTACACAGTCCCTTCTTATACGATCTGAACTTACATTACCTTTCTTATACGATCTGATCTCGAGCCTCCGTGCAAAGAATACTGCACGAACATTGCATTTTTGCCACACGAATATCAGAAAGTATTCATTCTCCTTCATATTCGTTTGGCTTCGGAATGATAAGTGAGAAGAGAGAGATCACTGGAAAAGACGACGAGGAGGAGGAGGAGAAGGAGAAGGAGGAGGAGGAGGAGGAGGAGGAGGAGGAGGAGGAGGAGGAGGAGGAGGTGGAGGAGAAAGAGGAAGGGTAGGAGGAAGAGGAAAAGAAATGCAGGCTGAAAAATCAAGGAAAATCTATTTATATTCTGAATGTACATTAACCACACTCCTCCAAACCCTTTAAAAATCCCCAAACCCCCCTAGAATTCCCCTAACCCTCTAAAATTCACCTAACCCCCTAAAAAAAGGATTGAGTACAGATAATTACAAGGAAGAGGATAACGAAGAGAACGAATAGGAGGGAGGAGGAAAAGACTAGAAAGAGGAACAGAAGGGGGAATGATTAGAAAATAAACAAAGGAGAAAATGAGAGAATAATGGATAAAGGATGAAAGGAATTGATATGTGAGGAAGAAAAGAAAAAGGAGAAGAGAAAGAAGAAGAGAGAGAGAAGAGAATGATGAAATGCAGATTGATGGAGAGATAGATGAGAGGGAAAGAAAATGTGGGAGGAAAGGAAGAGTAAAGAAGCGAAAGAATAAAAAGATGAATGAAGATAAAAATGAAAGAGCGAAAGAATATTGAAGTAGAGAAAAAAAATGGATGGAAGAAAATTGAGAAAGAAATGAAGATAGGAGTGAAGGGAGGAAGGCAGAAAAGAGCAAGAAGGAAAGGAAAGAAGGAAAGAAAGAGGTATGGAAGTAACAGTTACCAATTCTCTCTCTCTCTCTCTCTCTCTCTCTCTCTCTCTCTCTCGAACCAAGACATCAAAGTCATATTAATTCCGCTTCCTGATCAATGGTTTGGTATCTCTCTCTCTCTCTCTCTCTCTCTCTCTCTCTCTCTCTCTCTCTCTCTCTCCATCCCATACAGTAAGGCTTCTTTTTGCATATGAATTTTAAAGGATTATATCACAACCGGCCATTTGGGAAACAGTAAACAAAGAGAACATTTTAATGGTTATCAGGAAAACAAAGTGGAAATAAAAGGGAGAAATAAATATGAGTTCTCCATCGAATATATAAACGAGCAGGGAGGCAATGCAGCTCCTGTTGCTAAGCTTGTTAATACCATCTGCTACTACTTCTAACAATAATAATAATACTGTTGCTGCTACTATCACTACTATTATTACTACTACTACTACTACTACTACTACTACTACTGATACTACCATCATCACTATTACTGCTGCTACTACTACTACTACTACTACTACTACTACTACTACTACTACTGCTACTACTGCTGCTGCTACTGCTGCTACTACTACTACTACTACTGCTACTACTTGCTGCTGCTGTTACCACTACTACTACTACTACTACTACTACTACTACTACTACTACTGCCACTGCCACCACCACTGCTGCTGCTGCTGCTACTCTTCACTCTACCATCACTACTCCACCCTCACCACCACCACCACCATCACAACTACTACTATTATTACTACTACTATTGTGAGCACCAGAGACAGCCACATCACTACTACCGTTTTTCCACCTTACCCACCACCACCACCACCACCACCACCACCACCACCACCAACACCACCACCACCGCCACGACTCATCACTGCCTTCAACCACCATCACGATCCAAACTTTAATGACTCAGGCATGTCACTGCAACACCTCAAGTTTGTAATCAGTGAAGAGGCAAATGAACCTTTCTCTCTCTCTCTCTCTCTCTCTCTCTCTCTCTCTCTCTCTCTCTCTCTCTCTCTCTCTCTCTCTCTCTCTCTCTCTCTCTCTCTCTCTCTCTCTCTCTCTCTCTCTCTCTCTCTCTCTCTCTCTCTCTCTCAGTAAGGAAAAGTCGAATAGGGATGTCTTTCTGAATTACATTTTTTAAATTTCAATTAAACCTAACTTTATACAAAGGAACATGTACTTTCGTGTGCTACCTATTCTAAGAGTACTACAATCTATTTCTCTACAATATTTTCAAGACTTAAAAATAGATAATATACAAGATGGTCAGTATGTAAATGGAGCACTATTCGTTTCTCTTCACTAGCACTATTCACGCACTGCACTACACTGAGTGTCACGTCACATAAAACAGAGAAGAGAGAGAGAGAGAGAGAGAGAGAGAGAGAGAGAGAGAGAGAGAGAGAGAGAGAGAGAGAGAGAGAGAGAGAGAGAGAGAGAGAGAGAGAGAGAGAGAGAGAGAGAGAGAGAGAGAGAGAGAGAGAGAGAGAGAGAGAGAGAGAGAGAGAGAGTTAATACGAGTAGAGTACTATTCATAAAAAGATTTGAGAAAATGAGAAATTTTTAATTTAGAATACTTTTTCCGCAATGGAGGAGGAGGAGGAGGAGGAGGAGGAGGAGGAGGAGGAGGAGGAGGAGGAGGAGGAGGAGGAGGAGGAGGAGGAGGAGGAGGAGGAGGAGAGAAGGAGGAGGAGGAGGAGGAGGAGGAGGAGGAGGAGGAGGAGGAGGAGGAGGAGGAGGAGGAGGAGGAGGAGGAGGAGGAGGAGGAAGAAGAAGAAGAAGAAGAAGAAGAAGAAGAAGAAGAAGAAGAAGAGAGAAGAAGAAGAAGAAGAAGAAGAAGAAGAAGAAGAAGAAGAAGAAGAAGAAGAAGAAGAAGAAGAAGAAGAAGAAGAAGAAGAAGAAGAAGAAGAAGAAGAAGAAGAAGAAGAAGAAGAAGAAGAAGAAGAAGAAGAAGAAGAAGAAGAAGAAGAAGAAGAAGAAGAAGAAGAAGAAGAAGAAGAAGAAGAACAAGAACAAGAACAAGAAGAACAAGAAGAACAAAAGAAGAAGAAGAAGAAGAAGAAGAAGAAGAAGAAGAAGAAGAAGAAGAAGAAGAAGAAGAGTAGGAGGAAGAAGAGGAAGAGATAAAAAAAGAAGAAACACAGGGACTTACAGATTGAAGATAGGAATGACAAGACAAGGCAAGAGAAGAGAAAGAGAGAGAAAAAAACACAACTGGAAATAAACAGAAGGAAGAGAAGAGAAAATATAATGAAAAAGGAAAGAAAGGAGGAAAAGGAAAGAGTCGGAGGAAAAGAGGCAGGAAAGGAATGTAGTCTCAGTTTAACAAGGCACAGACCAAGAGGGAAATATGCTGGATTTTTCCCTCGCCTCAGCCCCGCAGCCGCCAGCCAGGGGAAGCGGCTCTTACCACTCATAGAATTAAAGTTTAAGCAGTCAAGTCAGTCCCTCTCTCATCTTACCTTGCCTCTTTTACCCAATTGTGGTCTGTAGGCATGGCTGTTTTCAGTGTCGTGTGCCTCAGTGCCTTTCTCTTTCTGTCTCTGTTTCTCCCTCTCTGTCTCTCTGTGTGCCTCAGTGCCTTTCTCTTTCTCTGTCTGTTTCTCTTTCTTTGTTTCTATGTGATATCTTGTTTCTATTATCTCTATGTCCTTCTCTGTCTTCCTATCTACGTTTCTGTTTTTTTTTTTTTTTTGTCTTTTTGTGTTTATATTTTTACGTCTGTCTGTCCTGTCTCTCTTTGTGTTTGGTATAAAGTTTCTGTCCACTTCTTGTCTCATCTATATTTCTTTTCTCTCTCATTGTCTGCTTGTCTGTTCTCTCTCTCAGTTTCTCTCTCTTTTTAATACTACTCTATTTCTTCCTCCTCCTCGTCGTCCTCGTCCTCCACCTCTCTTAATAACACTTACTCACAACGCAATACTAAAACTGAAAACTCAACAAAATCCCCACAAGAGAATATAAACATTACGACAAAATATTTTCATGGCAACCTTCACATTTCAAATCAGAATACATGTAATAACAATTATACCCTTAAAACCTTTCCTTCAGTTTTTCATATACACGTTTATACTTGCAGGGTTCACTTGTGGCGGTCTCTCCTGAAGGGTTGAGAGTTTTAAAAATGTAGAGAAAAAGAGTTAAATAAAACTTTGAAAATAGAATACACCGAATGATATATAGATTAACCCCTTTAGAACTGGAACGCGTTTTTTTTTTTTTACCATAAGCTTTGGGTAATATTGGATGATTTTATTGAGGTCAGAAGGTCAATGGCCAGAGTTTTCACTACTCTAACCCCCACATAAGTATCTGAAGCTGTATAAAATGACCAAATAGTAAGCGGAATAGGTATGAAAACACGTCCTACTACTGAAGGGGTTAAATAGAAACACAGTGAAAGAAAACGGAGAAAAATATAGAATGAGGTTAAGGAGAATGAGTAAAAAAAAAAATAATAAATAAATCAGTAAATCGCGTCCATGTCAAGGAAAAAAACTAATATAAACTGAAATATAATATAATACGCAAGTAAAAAAAAATATTAGAAAAATACAAAGAAAATGATGAAAATACAAAATTATAACAAAAAAAGGAAATGAGTAAAAAGGAAAAAAATGAAAAACAAAATATAAGAAAAATATATGAAAGTACTAAAAACTGAGAAAATATGATGAAAAGTAGTAGAACGAAAAAAATAGGAAAATAGAAAGAATATTAAAGGAAAGTGAGCGAATAATTAAAGAAATATATGAAAAAAAACAAAAAAACTGTACAAAAGAGAGAGAGAGAGAGAGAGAGAGAGAGAGAGAGAGAGAGAGAGAGAGAGAGAGAGAGATAGAGAGAGAGAACAAAAGGTACACGACTAAAGAGAAGATAAGAGAGATAATAAAAGAAAGAAAGAGATTAGGAGAAAGGGAAAAAAGTAAAAAGGAGAAAGTATAGAAGAGAAAAAGAGGAAGAAAAGAAATGACATTGAAGGCAAACACAAAAAGGGAAAGGGGAGCAAAGGAAAGGAAAGAAGGAAAATAAGAATAATGTGGGTGAGGGAGAGAGGAGGCATACAGTAAGAAAAACCTCCAAAAACAAAAACTAATAAAAACAACTTAAAAGAGATAGAGAAGGAAGAGAAAGGAGAAAGAAAAGTGGAAATAGAAACTGAATCAAGGAAGACAGACAGAAAATGTAAAAAAAATACACAAAAAACAGAAGCATTAGATATAAAGAAATTAGGAAAAGAAAATGAAAACTGCAGAAAAACAAGGGAGGGACTAGAGAAATGAAGATAAGTGAAAAGAAATAGTAAAATAAAGACTTCCATAGTAACGATAAAAAAAAAAAGAAAATCAGAGTAAGGAAAAAAGGAAAAGAAAATGAAAAAAAACGAGGGAGGGGCTAAAGAAATGAAGATAGATAGGTAAAAACAAAAATAAAAGCAAAATATTTTCAGACTACACGGAAAAAAAAATAAAAACCAGGAAAACGTGAAGAGGTAAAAACGAAAAAAAATAAAAAATTGAATCAAAGGAAAAAAAAGGAAAAAAAAAACACACAACGAGAATTTACAAGAGAAACGTGACATGAAAACCAAAAAGACGCAAAATCTAAACAAAATGTCAAATCGAACAGGAAAAAACTAAAAAAAGGACAGAAAAAAAGGAAAACGTGGGGAAAGGATGGAGAAAAGCAAAAGAGCAAAAGAAAACCAGGTTGACTTCCAAGCAACTCTTTAGAAAACTTTCCGCTTTTCGTATCAGGTCGTGTGTGTGTGTGTGTGTGTGTGTGTGTGTGTGTGTGTGTGTGTGTGTGTGTGTGTGTGTGTGTGTGTGTGTGTGTGTGTGTGTGTGTGTGTGTGTGTGTGTGTGTGTTGCCCTCATTTTTCTAACAAGCAAAGTTTTGAAGTTCGGGTCCATTTTGCTCTGATAAGAAGATACATACACTGACTTGACAAGGTGAAGGAATGAGAGAGAGAGAGAGAGAGAGAGAGAGAGAGAGAGAGAGAGAGAGAGAGAGAGAGAGAGAGAGAGAGAGAGAGAGAGAGAGAGAGAGAGAGAGAGAGAGAGAGAGAGAGAGAGAGAGAGAGAGAGAGAGAGAGAGAGAGAGAGAGAGAGAGAGAGAGAGAGAGAGAGAGAGAGAGAGAGAGAGAGAGAGAGAGAGAGAGAGAGAGAGAGAGAGAGAGAGACTAAACACATATAGTAGCTAACTTTAATCTAACACGGATAAAAAATGGACCAACAAAACAGACACACACACACACACACACACACACACACACACACACACACACACACACACACACACACACACACACACACACACACACACACACACACACACACACACACACACACACACACCATACCCTAATCAAACTTTACAAAAATCACATATATAAATAGTACAATGTCCCAGGAAGGCGGCAAGAAGAGGAACAAAAAAAAAAAAAAAAAAAAAAATAGATCAAAACAAAATATAGAAACTGACTCTAAAATATTGAAAAAAAAAAAAAAAAAACGGTAGAATAATCAAGACATTTATCCTTTCTTTTAACTAACTCTGTCGGACCTGCACGGGAACTGGCAACTAAGTGGGTCTTTTCCTTTTATTTTATTTTTATGTCGTCCTTAGCCAGCTCTTCCCTCTTATATGAAAAAATAAAACTACAAGTGGAAACATAAAAGATGCATAGAGAACGTAAAATATGAATAGGTAAGAAGAATAGGTTGGCAGATAGGTGAAGAGAGGTCAGAGAGAGAGACGCAGACTAAACAAGGAAGAGGAGGAAAAAGATGAAAAAGAACGTAAATATAAGAGTGATGAAGATGGATGAGCCGCCTTTCTGATCCGGTTGAAGCGCCAGACGGAAATGTATCCGAAGTGCATCCGAGACAGAAAACTTGGACTGACCTGAGACGAAAAGGATTTAAAAAAGAATGATAAAAACTGAACATTACGAGAAGGAAATGAGGGATCGAAACTTTGACTCGTTCCATCTTGTCTTGATATTATTTTCACTTTTCTCTTTTTCTTTCCCTTCTTTCTCATCCTCCTCTCCTTTTTCGTTTTCTTTCCTCCTTTCTTCATAATAAAACCAAACCTCCGTAATCTTTATACATTTTCTTCCATTGTATTTCCATCTTCCTCCTTTGACTTTTTTGAGTGTTTCATCTTGTCTTTATTTTTATTTTCTCCTTTTCTTTCTCTTCCTCCTCATCCTCCTCTTATTTTTTTGTTTCTTTTCTTCCCTTTCTTAAGTCCTTCTGTACTGGGACGCATTTCTACCATGAGTTTCGAGTATGATTAGACCATTTTATTGACATTAGGAAGAGTCTATGGAGGTCAGAAGATTAATGGCTAGAGTCTTCACTATTTTAATCTCCCACGTAAGTTTCTGAAGCTGTATAAAGTCACCCAGTAGTAACCAGAATGAATATGGAAACGTGTCATGGTACTGAAAAGGTTATTAACCAAATCAAACCTTAGTAATCTTTAGACATGTTCTTCCATTCTGTTTCCACCTTTCTCCTCGTACTCCTTAACCTTCTGTTCTACCTCTGTCCTCTCCTCGTCCTCCTCATGTAGTAGCAGTAAAAAATATCACACACCATTGTCATACACCAGCACCTTTCTTACTGCTTTTCCATTGTACCCTTTAAAATTCGCCCCTCTCCTCCTCCTCCTCCTCCTTCTATTCCTACTCTTCATTCCCTATCTCTCCCTGTCTTCCCAATAACAAGATACTCTCAAACAAAGGGCGCCTAGGATCCTTTCATCAAGTTTAATCAGCTCCTCACTCTCTTCCTGTAGAATATCCGGAGAAGAAAAATGAGCCTCGCGTTAAAATGACTCAATAAGGGAAGGCACAATTGAGTCACCGGGGCCTCAAAGACACGCACGGGAGCTCCTTCGGCCCAGAGTGTTATAATGACTTGAAGACGCGTGCAGTATGGGACGAGTGATACCTATGAGGGCTTGAGAGAGAGAGAGAGAGAGAGAGAGAGAGAGAGAGAGAGAGAGAGAGAGAGAGAGAGAGAGAGAGAGAGAGAGAGAGAGAGAGAGAGAGAGAGAGAGAGAGAGAGAGAGAGAGAGAGAGAGAGAGAGAGAGAGAGAGAGAGAGAGAGAGAGAGAGAGAGAGAGAGAGAGAGAGAGAGAGAGAGAGAGAGAGAGAGAGAGAGAGAGAGAGAGAGAGAGAGAGAGAGTGTGTGTGTGTGTGTGTGTGTGTGTGTGTGTGTGTGTGTGTGTGTGTGTGTGTGTGTGTGTGTGTGTGTGTGTGTGTGTGTGTGTGTGTGTGTGTGTGTGTGTGTGTGTGTGTGTGTGTGTGTGTGTGTGTGTGTGTGTGTGAGAGAGAGAGAGAAACAGAAACATTAGTTAGGTTAGCATGAGACTTGATACTTAAAAAAAACACGATCAAATAATGGATATGAAAATAATGGAGATGGAAAACAGATGAAGACAGAAAAAATAAAGAAAAGGGAGAGAGAGGAAGCATATTAACAAAGACGATTAAAGTGCGTGCAGTGAGAGAGAAGGCGAGAAGTGAGGCGACACAAGGAGGTAAACAGACACGTACAATTTTGAATGGATGGAAGGAGGAAGGAGGCAAGAATGTGAGAATGAACAGTAAGATAAATAGCAGGAAATGTTTACTTTTTATCGTTCCTACAAAAAAAAATAACTGGCTATTTGTCTCTCTCTGCCTCTGTGTCTGCTATACTAATACTTCTATCTTACTACTCTCTCTCTCTCTCTCTCTCTCTCTCACACATCCTTAATTAAAAATGTGACTAATATAGTAGGTTTTCCAATATGCATCGTATCAATAACGTATCACACACACACAAAGGTGACTAGGTAGGTTTTCCAATATGCATCGTATCAATAACGTATAAAACACACACACACACACACACACACACACACACACGAGCTGTACTGTACTGGTAGTGATGGGAATTAAGATGGGCGCAGCGGGGAGCACACAGGTAAAGGTGGTACATTAAACATTCATTGCACGATGCCACACACACTCCATTAATTCCACCAACCAAATTAACGACGTTTCCGCGACTAGAGTTCATTGGTGCATTTCTCAAAGTTTATAACGAATTTCAATCAGTATATGCCCTTCCAACCCCATCTCTCTCTCTCTCTCTCTCTCTCTCTCTCTCTCTCTCTCTACCAGACGAAAACTTGTTGCTGACTGACCGACTGATTTGTTGAGTATTTGAATGAGTGAGCGACTGGCTGACTGATTGATTTGGGACTGACTGACTGAGTGACTAGGGGAGTAACTGACTGAATGACTGGATGACTAACTGGCTGACTGGATGGCTGTTTTTATCTCATTAATCAACAACCTTCTAATCACGATCGACTGCCACATTTTTTTTTTTTCTGTGCATTAAACTTGACTTGGCTGCAAATTCCTAACGTTTGACTAATTTCGCTTCGTGTGGTATGAGAAGGATAATAGCTCTCTCTCTCTCTCTCTCTCTCTCTCTCTCTCTCTCTCTCTCTCTCTCTCTCTCTCTCTCTCTCTCTCTCTCTCTTTTATATTCACTCTCTGCTCTTAATGTTCTTTCTTTCACTTTTTTTCTTTCTTCTCCATATAGTTTTTCTTTCCTCTGTTTTCTTATACCTTTTACCTTTACTGTTATTCTCTCTCTCTCTCTCTCTCTCTCTCTCTCTCTCTCTCTCTCTCTCTCTCTCACTCAATATGTTATAGCTATTTCCCTTCCTTCATTTCCCTATTACTTCCTTTATTGTGAGGCCACCTGTCTCCTCTCTCACTTCCTCCCTTCTCTACCTCCCTACCTACCTCCCTCCCTAACTCCCTACCTCCTCCCCTGTCTCCCTCCCGGCCACACTCATTTCCAGGTATCATTATTCCTGCTTACAACGTCATCAGTTTGCATCACAGGAGACCGACCTAAACAAAGCACTGTCTTGCGTTCTCGCCTCGTCTTGCAGCGGAAGCAAAACAAAACGAGACACGTTCACTGGAGTTTGATTTATTATTTCATTTATTCCAGTGACTTATATATCTATATTTTTTTTTTATTTCTTACTGCTTTCCATGTTTTACTAGTGTGTGTGGGGGTGTTTCTAGTGAGTTTTGGGGCATTTTGAGGTGTTACATGGTGTTTTGAGTGTGTTTTGGGATAACATTGAGTGTTTTAAAGTGGTTTGGGTCTGTTGAGTGCGTGTGGGGATGTTTCTAGTGAGTTTTGGGTGTGTTTTGGACTGCTTTCCCTGTTTTGTTCCAGTTAGAATGTAAAGGTTGGTGGTGAGTAAATTGTTCCTTCCTCTATAAAATCTGTAAATTTGTCACCATAACACGTAGGTAGGAGTTTTACTTTTGACAAATGTGCTGTAGTGAGAGGTGTCATATCTGTCTCACTGGAGAGCTGACACATTAATGCAAGCTCTCGTCTCTATCTCAATAAAAATAACGCTAATTATTATGAATGTCACTGTCACACGTACAAACTTAACTTCCGATAAATCTGTTCTAATTAACGGTGTCATTCGAGCCTCGTTTGGGAATTGATAGATAAATGATGATAGAAAATAGCAGTAAATCCTTACCATTTTGAAGACTAACTATTACAATTACCTATTAAGCGAATGAACTTTACTTTCAATCAATATGTTGTAATTCAGTGGCGCCATTTCAGCCTCGTTTAACTGGTGATGCATGGGGTGATTGTTGATACAGTTACTCTTCCCTTTATAAGTACCGTAGCTAATAAACAGGTCACTGTAACACATGCCACCTTTAACCCCTCAGTACTGGGACGCATTTCTACCATCAGTTTCGGTGTTGTTAGATTTTATTGACATTAGGAAGGGTCTATGGAGGTCAGAAGATTAATGGCCGCAGTCTTCACTATTTTAACCCCCTTATAAGTTTCTGAAGCTGTATAAAATCATCAAATAGTAAGCAGAGAAGCGGTTAATTCCGATACTGTATCAATTAAAGGTGTCATTTCAACCCCATCCGAGGAAGAACGATGGATAGATAGGCAGTAAAGAGGATGTAACTTGTCAACACACTTACTCTATCAGGAATGCACACAGATTAAAGTAACTAACACGATCATCATCATTCTCTCTCTCTCTCTCTCTCTCTCTCTCTCTCTCTCTCTCTCTCTCTCTCTCTCTCTCTCTCTCTCTCTCTCTCTCGACTTATTTCATATTCCCTTTATATCCTCTTTCTCTTATTTCATATTCCTTTATCCTCTCCTCCTTCTTTCTCTCTCTCTCTCTCTCTCTCTCTCTCTCTCTCTCTCTCTCTCTCTCTCTCTCTCTCTCTCTCTGAACACCAAGCACAAAACACGTAAAAACCAATACAAGATTTACCTATCATTATTTCACACTATAAAATGCAAAACCTGTTACATTTGGTCTTCTCTTCTCTTAAAGGTGCAGCAAGAGGGTAATTAATTTCAAGGGCAGACATCACACGACACAGCACCTCACCACCTCACACGCGTCCTTCACCGCCAAAACACAGACCTCAACACGTCTCCATATCGCCTTTACGCGTCTGGAGGGCTGCTGAGAGTGTCAAGATCGCGTTAAGTGACATTGAAACTTGTTCGTGTGTCTCTGGGTTGGTGATTAGAGTTACCTGCTATTTATTTTGGTGTCTGTTTTGCATTAAGATGAGTTTTATGTGTTATTATTTTTTTGTCACTTTTTCCCATGAATTGCGAACGATTTTGCTTGCTGGGGGAATAAGAAGACGGATAGAAGGGCAGTTTACATTCTTTTATCTATTATTATTTTTATTTTTGACTTTCCCACACTTTATTCTTCACTCAATACTCTATCACAAGCTAGAATCGAACCCAGACCTTACAACTACTACCTAAACACCACCACAGATCTACCTGGCCACTGCATGTACTGACACACACGCCACCAAACACAGAACACGACAGGAACACCGGCAAAGCGAATAGAGAGCACTTGATGAGTCTCGCCCAAAGCTGTGAATAAATCAGGACCTTTTATCAATTAGCACCCTTTTAATGAAGCGTGTTAGCAGCGTTACAAGTGCCGCGCTGGCCATGGCACGGGGCGAGGCGGCAAAGTGACACTAATGGCTATGTAGTGTGTGTACGTACATGAAATAAATATTCGTTACAGTAAGTACGTTGATAAATAATAAAAGGTAAATATATATGATTAAAGAAATGGAAAAACGAAGAAAGGAATATAAAAGGGAGTAAAAAAACGGAGATAGAAAAAAAAAAAAAAAGAAATTCAGCTATTGATAAACATGCATATTTTCATAGTCACTGATATGCGAGAATTCTTCCCGTCATAGCCAACACTTTCTCACACTTGCATCCGAGATAACATGGTTGTAAAATCGACTTTATATAAAGCTGTCCACTATCAAAGACTTATTTTCACTTTCGCTTTGCAAAGGCGAAAAATAACAAGCTGAACTTTTCCCAAATAAAGAAAATAAATTCAATAATGATGTAAAAATATTCTTCAAGAGAGAAATGTTAATACGTATTGCAGAGAAAGCTGGAATCATCCCCGATATACCGTTAGTGAGAATAACAAAGGCAAAACGAGTTAAAATTTTATTAAATCCAGAAAAATAAAGAGTAAGAAAACTACGAGCACCATGAAAAAAGAAAATACATATAATAAAACAAAGCTGAATAAATTGCAGAGAGGCATTTAGCTAAGTAATAATGCCAAATGTAAGACAACTAAAAAGAAGAAAGACTCTGCTATTAAAGGGAAGGAAACACGTAAGAATATCATTAAAAAGAGAAGCAGCAACGAAGGAAAACTTGAATATACTACAGAGAAAAATATCTTGAAACATGAACTTCAAAAAATAAAACGAGTAAGAGGAATAAAGATCTGCTAAACACACACACACACACACACACACACACACACACACACACACACACACACACACACACACACACACACACACACACACACACACACACACACAGAAAACGAATCTAAAAATAAGAATATCAGTGAGGAAGGAGATTATGATACAAAGAGCAAACCAGAGAAATACTTTTACACAAGAACACTAAATACGAAAAAGCGCAAAACCACGATATAAAAGAATGATTCACCTCTCAAGACTTCAAAATGTAAAATGCACTACTTGCTACATACATTTTTTTCTTCCCGGTAAAGGCTGCAGTATTATTTATCTACTCCATTCATTGCGTGCTCCCTTCGTCTCTCCGCTTAGGAAATAAAAGATGCAGGAGAGCAATGTTGGAGTTTTGTCAATAGCTGGACACGCGGATATAGCAAAGAATTACAAAGCAGGGAGACGAGCTACCTTTACCTAAACTTTGAGAAAAATGTTATACTTTTATCACAGAAAGATCGTGGAATTAGTGAGAGAGAGAGAGAGAGAGAGAGAGAGAGAGAGAGAGAGAGAGAGAGAGAGAGAGAGAGAGAGAGAGAGAGAGAGAGAGAGAGAGAGAGAGAGAGAGAGAGAGAGAGAGAGAGAGAGAGAGAGAGAGAGAGAGAGAGAGAGAGAGAGAGAGAGAGAGAGAGAGAGAGAGAGAGAGAGAGAGAGAGAGAGAGAGAGAGAGAGAGACGCATTTAACACCATGAACTTCCACGAAAAGAAAGTGCCACTGAAAATTTGCTAAAAGGCCAATTTTTCTATCAAATCAAAGTCAATATTTACTTCTTTTCAGGGGCTAAAAATTGAGGATGGCTAACCAATCAAATAGTCGTAAAAATGCGAATGAAATACCACTCAATCATACACGGACTGACTGGCCATCAATACGAGTACGTAATAGCAACATAAAGCTATTTGCCCTGAGGAATTTATTACACTAAAGCTGCAGCAGAGCGTCGCCACAACACACCGCACACCAACGCAACCTAGCGGTATAATCCACACACACACACACACACACACACACACACACACACACACACACACCATTGCCGCCCATTCACTCTTGTTAACATCAACCAGACAGTGAAAACATGAGCATTCACATTCTCACCTTCCACTCACTCTCTTCTCCTCCGCATTTTCACTCTTCAATGGGGGTTAATAAAAAGTAAAAGATATGGATACAATAAACAAATTAAACGAAGCAAAGAGATAGATGTACAGGATATAATTCCAGAACAAACACAAAAACGGGTGATAAAACTCAAAACAAGAACACTATAAACATTTCCATCACAATAATGAAAGATGCACGTTATGATATGATGAAACACAGCTCGACTCCACACATACACACACTTTCTCTCCCTGTTGCATTAAAACTAGCGCGATAATGAAGACAGAACATAAAACTCAGACTTTGCAACAAGATATCATTTATTTCACTGCCGCATAGAGAGACATTAACCCAAAAAACAGACAACATGCTTAGGAAATATATAGAAACGAAGGAAAACAAACTGAAGGTCGTGATAAAAAAAAGTTGAAGCAATTTACACGACTTCAAACACACTAATATGATAAACTAAACATCAGGAGAGTTAAATTTCACGACATAAGAAGGAAACTCAATGGCATAGAGAGATAACAACAAAGAGGCAAGAAAAACAACAAGAACAGAGAAAGAGAGATCAACAAAGATAGGGAGAATTAGAAAGAGACAGACGTAGAGATAACAGGAAGACAGAGAGAAAAAATACGAGAGAGAGAGAGAGAGAGAGAGAGAGAGAGAGAGAGAGAGAGAGAGAGAGAGAGAGAGAGAGAGAGAGAGAGAGAGACAGGAAAGAGACAAAGAGAAACAGAAACAGAAACAGAGAGAGACAGATAGACAGACAAAAAGACAGAGACAGACATACCAAGAAAAATAAAGAAAAAAGAAACACAAACACACAGAGAAAGAAAAGAAAATAGAGAGAATTAAAGTAACCCCACAAATGATAATACAAACCTTAAGTAGAAACAGCGTGATAAATAAAAGTAAGAAGGAAACACGGGAGTAATTATGAGTCATTAGCGTGGGAATCTTCACCTCGCAGGAAGAGAGAGAGGGGGAAGGAGAGGAGGGGGGGAGAGAGGGGAGAGGGAGAGGGAGAAGAGTAAAAGGGAGGATGTGTCTCCTTGGCAGCACAGTACTTCATTATGCTCGGTGGGAAGGACTGAGCTGATTAAATATGAAAATCCTTAAGCTATGAATTGCAGATGAAAGTGCTCAGGCGAGACTGGAGGACCGCACGCACACACACACACACACACACACACACACACACACACACACACACACACACACACACACACACACACACACACACACACACACTGCAGGCATTACATAATCCAGAGAGAGAGAGAGAGAGAGAGAGAGAGAGAGAGAGAGAGAGAGAGAGAGAGAGAGAGAGAGAGAGAGAGAGAGAGAGAGAGAGAGAGAGAGAGAGAGAGAGAGAGAGAGAGAGAGAGAGAGAGAGAGAGAGAGAGAGAGAGAGAGAGAGAGAGAGAGAGAGAGAGAGAGAGCAGACAGGCATAGAATAACAAGACATAAATAAAATCATAAAGAAAAGAAACACGCATCAACTTACACACACACACACACACACACACACACACACACACACACACACACACACACACACACACACATACAAACAGACACACACACGCGCACAAATAGACCAGCAAGACACCCAACGCTTCACGCACCAACAATCGCCAGTGCGCAACGTAACAAGCAGAGTAGCAAACTTAGTGGGGCTGTTAGGCGGATTCCCAATAGCGAGAGGGCTTCGAGAGACTTGCAGTGGGAGTCAATGAGAGAGACTGACTCGGCAAGGAGACCCAGCACTGCCTTGTCTCCGGGATCTAAATTGGGGAGCCTCGTGTGTCTCAAACTGCGAGTCTTGCACGGAGAATATGTGAATGATTGCTTGTTATAGAGAAAGAAGGGGAGAGAGAGGGAAAGGGCGGGAGGGAGGGAGATGAGAGAGAGAGAGAGAGAGAGAGAGAGAGAGAGAGAGAGAGAGAGAGAGAGAGAGAGAGAGAGAGAGAGAGAGAGAGAGAGAGTGCTTCTTTTTTCACTTTTACATTTCTTTCATGAAGGAGTGAATTTTGAAGCTTTCTGTGTACGAGAGAGAGAGAGAGAGAGAGAGAGAGAGAGAGAGAGAGAGAGAGAGAGAGAGACTTTTATACATATTCTTACGGAAATAGCTTATGATCCTCAGATACACATTAGCAGAGGAGTCTCAAATGAGAAGAGCGGTGGTTTACTTGTGACATTAGAGTGATTACGTAGTTCTAGGAAGCTCACTCCGCGCTCCACTTCTGTTCGGAGGCAGGAAATTACTTCAACATTCATCTTAACATGTCAGTGTGGATTATTGTTAGTGAGAAGAAGTGAAGGAAAGGAGAAGAAACAGCCACAAATATATTCTCTCTTCTCTCTCTCTCTCTCTCTCTCTCTCTCTGGAACTATTTCTATTGTGGTATCAAATGTTTTTATGAGAAGCCAACAAAACAATCAATCAATAAAAGCGATCTCTCTCTCTCTCTCTCTCTCTCTCTCTCTCTCTGGAACTATTTTTATTGTGGTATCAAATGTCTTTATGAGAAGCAAACAAAATCAATCAATATAAGCAATCTCTCTCTCTCTCTCTCTCTCTCTCTCTCTCTCAAAACTTCAAAATTCACTCCTTCATGAGAGAAATGTGGCATAAGTAAAGCACACGCTCTCTCTCTCTCTCTCTCTCTCTCTCTCTCTCTCTCTCTCTCTCTCTCTCTCTGCAATTCTGGACACGTGGCGGATTTTTCATGGGTACATAACGTGGCGCTAGATGACTTTTTCCCTTAACTTTTAGCAACGTGTTCATTCGTGTTTGGCAATACAGGCGGGGACACGCTGACGGTTCGCCGCGCTCGGGAACCCGCATCAGAATCACAAGCCTTCATTTCAATCTGACTAACACAGCGCGTCCACTTCATGAGATGGGGGGAATAATCACGTGTACTATCTTTCTTTCTCTTTTTCTTTTCTCTCTCTCTCTCTCTCTCTCTCTCTCTCTCTCTCTCTCTCTCTCTCTCTCTCTCTCGTAATGGTCTTTTACACAATCATTTTTTTCCATCTTCACTTTTTTTTACACCTTTCATCTCTCTCTCTCTCTCTCTCTCTCTCTCTCTCTCTCTCTCTCTCTCTCTTCTGATCGAATAGACTTTTTATTTCTATTTTTATTTGACGCACTCTTCATCACAAGTCACCCTTGACATATTTATCGTTGTTTTGCCTCCATTTCTATCTAATACAATACCTACAAATTGAATAACTATATTTGTCTAGTCTTTCCATTTCCCTTCACACTTCACCGCTTTGAACTGTAGCTTACTGCAGTGACAATGATAAACACGAAACCTCTTTAACCCGAAGCAACTCCCGAGGTATTGTGTGTTGTTCCCCTGTCACTTTCAAATATTATACTAGCTGGAAGTTGGGGAAGTTATTGGTGTTTTCTCCCACTGGTGCTCGTAAAGATTATCCAACTGCCTATGAGATATTCGTTTTCGTTTTAATAAAGTCTCTAAACATTTTACTGGTTTCAAATTACAAAAGTCTTCTTCTTTAATTGTCTTTTCTTCTTCTTGTATATGTTTGAGAAAATTGTGGGTCTTGCATTAGATGTTCATTTCTATTCCAGTCACTTCTGAGTATCAAGTAATAAAAAAAAAAAAACAGTAGATGAGACAGAAACACAACGAAAGCAAACATTAATAGTGAGAGAAGAAAAATAAAATAAACAATAATAATGATAGACACAAGAACAAAAAAATATTGACACAACTGAAGCGAAAATAAACACAGTGACAGCAACAAAGCAAACAATAGTAGTAGTAGTAGTAGTAGTAGTAGTAGTAGTAGTAGTAGTAGTAGTAGTAGTAGTAGTAGTAGTAGTAGTAGTAGTAGTAGTAGTAGTGAGAGCAGTAGTAGCAAAGTAAGTAGTAGTGACAGTAGTGAGTAGTAGTAGTAGTAGCAGTAGCAGTAGTAACAGTAGTAGTAGTAGTAGTAGTAGTAGTAGTAGTAGTAGTAGTAGTAGTAGTAGTAGTAGTAGTAGTAGTAGTAGTAGTAGTGACAGTGAGCAAGCAAACACTAGTCGTAGTAGTAGTAGCGACATTGACAATAGTGAAAGCAACAAAAAGTAAAAAAAGCGTACGTGTGTTTTAACGTATGTGTGTTTGAACTAGCGCTTCACAACAGTTGCGTGTGGAGCATCAGTAGCAATGGGCAAAGTATGCACCAACAGTAACAGTTTGCGAAGTAGCGAGAGGATTTTGTCAGAGTAACAATAACAGCAGCAATAACGGTGTGTGTGTGTGTGTGTGTGTGTGTGTGTGTGTGTGTGTGTGTGTGTGTGTGTGTGTGTGTGTGTGTGTGTGTGTGTGTGTGTGTGTGTTCCTGTATCGTTCCAAAAACAGTACAGTACCTATTTGAAACGTTTGCAATATTCATTCGTTGAAAAGAAAACAAACGTTAAAAAAATATTAAAAAAAGGCATGGGTTGTAAAAATACGCGGTCAATGGTAAACAAAATCCATAACAAACTGACCAATCACACGCAGGAATGGAATGTGTTGATGTACACTAAGGACAAAGTAATAAAAAAAATACTAATTGTACTTCCATAAAAGGAAAAATAGCAGAAAAACAAAACAACAATAACAACAACAATAACAAAACCAAAATGAAAGTACCATTAGAGTGTACAGTAAAAGTTAGACAATGGAAAAAATAATAATTCCTGTAAACTAAAATAAAACACAAAAAAATTAACAATAACGAAATACCAAACCGCAAAACCACCACCACCACCACCACCACCACCACAACAAACTCCCATTGAAATCCACACTGATGACTGGCACTCCCCGTCCCACTCACTCACTCAGCCTTTCATCCCTCTTTCCTTTCCCCATCATGTCAGGAACACACGTCAGCATCAGAACACCAGAAACAGCCCCATTAACCTTAAGAAACCACAGAAAACGCAGGGTGGCTTTACCTTTCCCTGGCGAACACCGGAAGAGAGTCAAGGAGGGGGAGGAAAGAGGTGCCTGATGAAAGGATGAGTTAATGAAGTGGGTAGTTACTCTCGATCCACTCACCGGGTTGTGGATTTATTATTGAGATGCTATCGGCCCAGTGAGGTGCAGCGTCAACATTGGTGCTTACATTGGTGAATTAATAAACGGACTCTCTGATGCCTAACTTATTGGATCGGACTCTCTGATGCCTAACTTATTTTTCTTCTTATTGATATCCTAGATCGAAAGATGTAAGTTTGTGGGAGAAGGAGAAAGAAAGGAAAGGAAAGGGAAGATGCAATGCTACTACAAGAAAAAGATGTAGTAAGGTTTTCTTTCTTTTTTTACATCCTAGAAGGAAATTAAGATGCATTGCTGATGGTTGTAGTTGAGAAAGAAAAAGAAGAAATTGTGGGAAAGAAAGGGAAGATGCAGTGCTACTACCAAAGGAAAAGATGTACCAAGGGTTTTTTTTTTCCTTTATGACAATTTAGAATGAAAGAAAGATGCACTGCCACTAAGGAAAAAAGTGCATCCATTCATTCTTAATAGCTTAGAAGGAAACAAAAGCCTTGTGAGGAAGGATATGGAACACGCACTTCTACTACCAAAAAAAAGCTGTACCAAGATATTTTTTTTGTGTGCGTGTGTGTAAAGGACAGATACACTGCTACTGTCAAAGTAAAAGATGTACCAGGTTTTTTTCCTTTTTGACTGTCTAGAATGAAAAATGCACCGCCAATAGGAAAGAAGAAGCAACAACCAGCCAAAAAAAAAAAAAACAAAAAAAATGACCCACGTTTTCACCCCACAAGCGGTAAAAACGAAAACAAAATAAAAAACTCTTGACAGCTCTAAAACAAACACACCCACTAACCCTCCCTTCTCCAGCTAACCCTCCCTGGAACATCGTGTCTGCCTCCTCGTCCATCTAAGAGTACTCCTGCCACGCGAAGGTGAAAAGATCTTAAATTATTCTACACGTCAAGTGAGAAATATGATGTGTGACTGACTGGCAGGAAAATCTTTGTGAAAAAAAAATTAGTGGGACCTATTCTAAAATTCCAATGATAAATGAAACGCGGGGATTGAGATAAAGAAAAGGCAGAGAATTAGGAACAGAGAGTATGATGTATCTTATAACTACTGGTAAAGAGAGAGAGAGAGAGAGATAAAGTGAAAAATGTGTATCTGATCAATGGGCAGGAAAATAAGAGAATGTCCAGCAGAAGACAAAGAAAAAAAAAAAAAAAGACAGGTAAGGAATGTAAAGAGAAAATACTAAAAGAAGAGAGGAATAACGGAACAAATAGATAGATAGATAGATAAAATACTAAAAAAAAGAACTACACACTATTTTTTCTACAATAGAATAGAAAAATTAAAAAAACAAAAACTTTCATCTATCTTGCACATATACCTCGCAGTCTGACACAAACAAAAACCTGGAGAGAGAGAGAGAGAGAGAGAGAGAGAGAGAGAGAGAGAGAGAGAGAGAGAGAGAGAGAGAGAGAGAGAGAGAGAGAGAGAGAGAGAGAGAGAGAGAGAGAGAGAGAGAGAGAGAGAGAGAGAGAGAGAGAGAGAGAGAGAGAGAGAGAGAGAGAGAGAGAGAGAGAGAGAGAGAGAGAGAGAGAGAGAGAGAGAGAGAGAGAGAGAGAGAGAGAGAGAGAGAGAGAGAGAGAGAGAGAGAGAGAGAGAGAGAGAGAGAGAGAGAGAGAGAGAGAGAGAGAGAGAGAGAGAGAGAGAGAGAGAGAGAGAGAGAGAGAGAGAGAGAGAGAGAGAGAGAGAGAGAGAGAGAGAGAGAGAGAGAGAGAGAGAGAGAGAGAGAGAGAGAGAGAGAGAGAGAGAGAGAGAGAGAGAGAGAGAGAGAGAGAGAGAGAGAGAGAGAGAGAGAGAGAGAGAGAGAGAGAGAGAGAGAGAGAGAGAGAGAGAGAGAGAGAGAGAGAGAGAGAGAGAGAGAGAGAGAGAGAGAGAGAGAGAGAGAGATACGACATAGAGGGAAGGAATATGGAAGGAATAGATGGAAGAAAAAAAAGAGATAGAAAGAGGAGATATGGAAGAAATTGATAAGTGAGTGGATGGACAGAAGAAGAATAGGTGAGAGATATGCAATGGACGAATGGATGTAGGAATGGATAGAAGGGGGAAAAAAAAAAAGGTGATACAGACACGCCGCTTCTCTCCCTCCCTTGCTCTCCCCATCCTCTTAATTCAAGCTGGAGTGAAAGACAAACGAAGGGCGAACACATGGAGGGAGAAGAGGAAAGAGCGTTCAATTCCCTCTTTTTTCTCTCCTCCCCGTCCATCACTATCTCTGTCACTTCTGCTTCTGTCTCTTTGTATTCCCCCTGTCATCCCCTTTTTTTCGCTTATCTCCTATTCTATTTGCATTTTTCTTTCCCCTTCCTTCATTCCCCATCCTTTCTTTTTTTCTGTATTTGATTTCATAGTATATCTTAATTATTACTCTCTCTCTCTCTCTCTCTCTCTCTCTCTCTCTCTCTCTCTCTCTCTCTCTCGATAACAACATTCCTCTTCACTCTTATCTCATTTCCATTCCACGAAAAGTCCTTATTCTCTCTCTTTCCTCTAGTCCCTCATTCTCTATCTCCTCTCTCACTATTCTCTTATTCTCTCTCTTTCTGCTCCTCCCAACATCATTACTTCTTCTCTTTCTCTCTCTTCTTTAATCTATCTTATCTATCTATTGTTCTCTATGTATACTCTCACTATCCTCTGACTCTCTCTTACCTGCTCTCTCTCATTCCCAAATCAACATCACTTTTACCATCATGACCTCAAAAAGCTCTCACTTCCTCGCTCCCTTTATTTCTACTCCCCATCTCTCACCTCTCCCTCCCTCCACCTCTAACTCACTCCCCCATCAACACTCCCAGCCTCTCTACCCTTTGCTCTCCACCTTAAAGCCGCCCACATTCACAGTCACGTCCTTTAATCTGCCTCTTTATACACGCCCAGGGAATCAGACCACCTCGTTTTGCCATCATGATACATCTTCCATTGTGTCTGTTTCTGTCCAGGACGCCCAAGGGAGCCACAGCGGTCACCTGTTTATTTAATAGCCTTGTGGGTGAGGTGTGGGCGTCAGGGTGAGGTGTGTGGGTGTCATGGTGAGCTGATGTGGTGTGTCGTTTTGATCTTAGTGATTTTGGTGACTTTTTCATTCAGTTTTGTCTCTTTTTTGTTTCGTTTGTTTAATCACTTCAGTACCATAACGCATTTCCACATATATTCTGGTGATTTTATACAGCTTCAGAAACTCATGTGGGGATTAGAATAGTGAAGACTGAGGATATTAATCTTCTGACTTCCATACGTACACCCTACCTAATGTCAATATAATGGTTTGATTCTACGGAAATAACAAGGTAAAAATGTGTCCCATTATTGAAGGGGGTTAAGATAGATAAAACATAAACATTATAAATCTAACAAACACTTGAAATTTACTCTTGGTGCAGTGGTGACGGAGGGCAAGGTAAGGAAGAGGTGGTGTTATGGAAGCCAGCAACACCGCCTGCTCGGTCACTGTATACTGACCACACCAGCGTCATAAAAGCGATACCTAACCGTGAAACAAACTAGAAATACTTAAATGGCATCACAACAACACAGTGAATAGTCATAAATACGTACTGGCGAGGCAGGAACTAGAAATGCTATACTGGCACCAGAAAACAGTGAATCATAAGGCAGTGTTGTGCGGGACCCCGTTCACTGGCACATCTTTGTTTACACGGAGCAATGAAGGAAAACAAGCTCTGCCTCTAATATAACCTTACTTCAGTGTGCAATAAGAGAATCATTAACATTTCATATACATTACTAAACTACGAATGTGAGGCAGATGGTAAGCTCTGCAACTCCCTGTCTGCTTCTGTTTTTTTTTTTTTTTTTATCCTACGACTAGATTTTATTTAAGAGCGAGATTTCAAGACGTTTATTTCTTTCTTTTGGCTAATTCTATCGGGTCTGTAAGGGGACTAGTAATTAACCCCTTCAGTACCATGACACGTTTTCATAGTCATTCTGCTTACTATTTGGTGATTTTATACAGCTTCAGAAATTCATGAAGGGATAAAAATAGTGAAGACTCAAGCCATTAATCTTCTGACCTCCATAGACCCTTCCTAATGTATATAAAATCGTTTAAATCACACTCAAAACACAAGCTAAAAATGCGTCCCAGTGGTGAAGGGGTTAAGTGGGTGTTTTTTTTAGATATTTTGTTGCCCTTGTGCACTTTTCCCCTCTTACATTAAAAAAAAATAAAGGTAACTAACTTCTTACCTTATGTGTTCCTATCCACCGCGCAACACCGCCTGGTTATGTACCGTCCAACCACCCTCCGTTATGTTCCGCTGTTTATGCCCTTACTCACGTCACGCTGACTCCTTGCCGCATACGACAACACAAGCAACACTCTGTTAACTTATACACCGACATATAAACACTTTAGTCTTATAAAAACAATAAGAGAAAATGTTAGTTATTGCTGTCCTCCTCCGTCACAAACAAGAGATGCTCGCCACCTGCCGGTTGTCCTGAGAAACATGACTCCCGCGATGCTCTCCTACTCTCCACTCTCCCCACTGTCCTCCCTCTTCTCTCCCCACTGCCTTCCTCTCTCCCAACTGTTCTCCCTCTCTCCCCATTTCTCTTCCTCCTCTCTCTCCACTTCCCTCCCTCCTCGCCCTTCTGCCCCTCCATGCTCTCCTACCCTCCACTCTCCCCCACTACCCTTCCTTTTTTTCCCTATTGCCTTTCTCTCTTCCCACTGCTCTCCTCTTACTCTCTCCCATTTCTAACATCACAACTTAGTTAATTATTTGCCTTCAACAATATGGAATTTGCATTAATTGCATTAGTTGTCCTTGTCTTGTCCAACCGCTTTGTAATTATTAACCACTTCAGCATCATGACGTGTTTTCATATTTATTCTACTTAGTGTATGGTGATTTTATACACCTTCAGAAACTTATGAGGGGGTTTAAGCAGTGAAGACTCGGCCTTTAATCTTCTGAACTCCATAGACCCTTCCCAATGTAGATAAGATCGTCTAATCATTCCCCAAAATAAAGTGTAAAGTGCGTCTCAGTATTGAAGGGCTTAAACTGTCTAGAAACTGGAAGATCTTTTGCTTAAATCCCTTGATTCTCTCTGTGGTGGGAAAGATTGCTGTTGACGTGAACTGTTTCATATCGCACCCAAAGAATGAATAAAGTCTCAACACAATCATGAAACGCTTCCAGTGTCATCATCTCTAGTATCTGACAAGGGTAAAACTTTCAGTCTTTGTCACGAGTGGAGACAAAGAGTGACGCACACCTAACACAGACGGGCAGTGCTTAAGGCTGTTCTGAAATGTCAATCACGGGAAAGTCAGGTGAATGTTCATCTAATATTACTCTTGTCTGTGATTTTTCTTTCCAGAGCAAGGTAGTTTCCATTAAGAGCGAGAGGCGAAGGTAATTGAGTCAGCAAGTCGCCAGTAAAGTACAGAGGAGAGTGATGAGAATGAAACACCAAGCAATCAACAAGGGAATTAAGTGTTGAGTCAGTCTCGTTATGATTATGTTCAGGAAAAGTGAGAGATGGATATTCAGAATTGAGGAGGGGATTTTCAATGGGTTATTAGTGTTTTTATTCCATTCCACACTTATAGCAAAAAAATAATCAAAAGGAATGAGAATCTGAATAATTCTGAATGCGTCATTAGTGTTTTTTTTATTAATTTCAGTTAGATAAATAAAGAAATAAACGAATTATATAATTTTGAAGGTGTTATTAATTCTAAGTGCCTTACAACAACAACAAAACAACAATAACAACAGCAGCAGCAGCAACAACAATATTTAATTATCACAATGAACTGAAAGGGAGAAAAACATGAAAATACCTTTTTTTTCTTACTTCCTCCTTCCCTTAGCCTCTCCATCTCTGTCAAGGCTCTCTCTCTCTCTCTCTCTCTCTCTCTCTCTCTCTCTCTCTCTCTCTCTCTCTCTCTCTCTCTCTCTCTCTCTCTCTCTCTCTCTCTCTCTCTCTCTCTCTCTCAGTGGAATTCTGTTAATCTTCCCATTTGCAACAATATTCTAATCCTTCCTTCCATCCTTTCTTCCTTCCTTCCTTATTCTATGCTTCTTTCCACAAACTCCTTCCTTCACTCACTCCTATTCTTCACATTAATATTTTCCCTCCATTCTGTCCTCCTTCCTTCTTCCATGCTAATATTTCCTTCCATCCTCATAGCATCCTCCTTCCTTCTCTTCTCCTTTCCTTCCATCCTTCCCTAACCTTCTCTCCTTACACTTCCATACTTCTTAATCCCCTTTCTTCCTTTGTTCCTACATCAATGCTAATATTTCCTTCCATCCTCATAGCATCCTCCTTCCTTCTCTTCTCCTTTCCTTCCATCCTTCCCTAACCTTCTCTTCTTACACTTCCATACTTCTTACTCCCCCTTTCCTCCCAGCCAGTCTCACCACTCACAGTCTCCACACCTTCCCACCCCTCATCACTGCCTCTCTGTCTTTCTCTCTGTCCCTTTGCTTCATCCATCTTCCCTACCCTTCCTTCTCACAGTAATGGGCGTGTTGGGAGCCACGACTCACCTGGGCAACACGTCTTACGGTGACACGCACAAGGCATTACACTCATGCTGTTGTGGGGACTGGCTGTTAATGGTAAGTCTGGTATTGTTGTGGTATTTTGGATGGTTTTATTGTTATTGTTGTTGTTGTTGTTGTTGTTGTTGGTGGTGGTGGTGGTGGTGTTTTGGTTAGGTGTTGTATATGCTTCTACTTATTGTTGACTTGGAATTGTTATTGTTGTTGTTGTTTATACTACTACTATTACTACTACCACTGCTACTACTATTACTACTACTACTACTACTACTACTACTACTACTACTACTACTACTACTACTACTACTACTACTACACTACTACTACTACTACCTACCACCACCGCTATACCACGATTAAAACCACTACGACCACCATCACTACTGCTACCAAAACAACCACCACCACCACTACCACAACAACAACAACAACAACAACAACAACAACAACTACTACTACTACGTCACCTCGAGGCCTCGCTGGGAGCTACAGGACACTGAAAAATGGCATTCACTTCAGGCCTTCGTTGGAGTATCAAACTGTCTCGTTATACTGAACACTTGATCTGTCAGTAGAGATAAGGGTCTCTCTCTCTCTCTCTCTCTCTCTCTCTCTCTCTCTCTCTCTCTCTCTCTCTCTCTCTCTCTATCGTGTATTCTAAAACACTCTACTCCTTCAATGCTATTATTTTCAAAGGCCACAGAAATTATTAGCCTCGTTCTCAAGCGACTTTCTCCTGTTAATAATGTAGAAATGCTGTTAATCTATTAATAAAACCATAAAACCACCCTTAAAATCCTTTATAACGTTGATTAGAGCCATTTGAAACTGGTAATGTAGTGCAGAAGTGTATTAGAACATGACTCTTGCTCTCTCTTTCTCTCTCTCTTTGACCACCTCTCTTCTCTCATCACCTTTACCTGGTCGCCAAATGAACAGGCAGGAGAGTGACACGCGAGCTGAGTGATATGATGGCTGAAGGGAAGAAAGAAAGGAAGAAAGAGCGCTGTGTATTGAATCTTAGCGTCCAATCAGGCAGGAAAGCTCTCGTGTCCTGTGAGTGCAAGGGACGCCTCATCTCTGCCTAACACATGATTCCACTGTCTTGTTGTTGGTGTTGTTACTTTTGCTGTTGTTACCGTTTATTAGTGTTTACTTGGCTGTTCATCTTGCCTGTCACAAGTACACTGCAGAACTCTAAGAGAAAGAACATTTGATTTTTTTGTATGTAAGAGAGGAAGACTGGCCAAGAAAAAAGTCCCACTCAATCCCCAGTCTCCCTATAGACTTGATATAATTAGGCAAAAAGATTGGGATAAATGTCTTGCTAATGTTCTTGCTATTATTATTATTATTATTATTATTGTTATGATTACTATAATGATTTTTAACATCATTACTTTATCATAATTCAATCACGTATTCACATAATTCACGTAATATATTAATTAATTTATGATTGCATTCTTTTTCTTTTTAGCTTCGGACACAATTCATAATACAATAAAGACAAATTGATTTGCATACACAACACATTACTATTATACGCCGCTATTCATCATTAGTCACGTCATTTATTTAATTAGCCAATCAATTGTGTAAATCTTAACATCTAAAATAATAAACTCTTTACTGTATATCAAATTTCTAGAATACTATCATCTTTTTTTTTCGATTTTCATGTATAGAAAACTCAAATAAAGAAACACTAAACATTAACTCCTTCAGTACCAGGACATGTTTCCATATTTATTCTGCTTTACTATTTGGTGATTTTATACAACTTCAGAAACTCAGGTGGTGGATTAAAATAGTGAAGACTGTGGCCATTAATCTTCTGACCTCCATAAACTCTTCCTAATGTCAATAAAATCATCTAATCACACCCCAAAACTCAAGGTAAAAATACGTCCCAGTACTGAAGAGGTTAGAAAAAGGAAATGAAGACACACATCGACTCTTTAAGGCCGGAGCCACACATTCACGCATCAAACCCACATATGCTCCCGAACATATTTTTCATCCACGTACAACACGCACCACGTTACATTTGCGTTGCCTTTACGTAGTCAATTGCCAACTAGAAATTTTGCTTCATGCGTGGCAGTGCGCAGCTTGATACGTGAATGTGTGACTCCGGCCTTGTGCGTATTGGAGTGTCTCTGGTGGCGTGGGGAGCAACACCTGGTTCAAACACGCTGCTCTTTGCCCTGCGCCGCCTTGTCCCTTTGTGTTCCACCGCCTTGTCACACTCACGCTGCCCAGGCGATCAGGTATTCATAGTACTATTGTATTGTTACAGGTAAAGGGAAACTGGGTAATGAATGCGTTCTCTCTCTCTCTCTCTCTCTCTCTCTCTCTCTCTCTCTCTCTCTCTCTCTTTCTCTAATTAACGCTACTAGAATTATCCTTATGCTTGTGTTGTAACGACTTTCTCTCTCTCTCTCTCTCTCTCTCTCTCTCTCTCTCTCTCTCTCTCTCTCTCTCTCTCTCTCTCTCTCTCTCTCATTTCCCTCGTCTCTCTCATTTCCCTCGTCTCTCTCACTTTAAACTGGAAAACGCGAATGACTTGTGCATGACAACTAAAACTCCCACTCATTCCGTTCCCAACTCACCCACCGACTCGCCACACAACCATGCACCCTCCCACACACTCTCCCACACTCTCTCCCACACACTCTCCCACACACACTTTCACTCCACGTAAAAAAAAAGAAATAGAGAGTAAGTTTTAAGGGAAGTGTTTCCATACGAGAGCACGTTAAAGCAGAGAGAGAGAGAGAGAGAGAGAGAGAGAGAGAGAGAGAGAGAGAGAGAGAGAGAGAGAGAGAGAGAGAGAGAGAGAGAGAGAGAGAGAGAGAGAGAGAGAGAGAGAGAGAGAGAGAGGAGAGAGAGAGAGAGAGAGAGAGAGAGAGAGAGAGAGAGAGAGAGAGAGAGAGAGAGAGAGAGAGAGAGAGAGAGAGAGAGAGAGAGAGAGAGAGAGAGAGAGAGAGAGAGTTAATATTCACTCTTCCAAGCATACGAGGGTTGGAGGGGAGAGGAGAAGACAAAGGAGGGAAGAGGAAAGAGGTTGAAGGAAAGGGGGAGGAAACAAAGAGGAGGAAGGGATAGTTGAGAGGGAAGAGAAGGAGGAAAATAGCGATAAGTGAAGGAGAGGAAACAAGGCAAGAGGGATGTTTTAAAAAGTTGTGAAGTAACAAATGGAAATGGAAAGAGGAAAACTGTGTGAATGTGTGTGTGTGTGTGTGTGTGTGTGTGTGTGTGTGTGTGTGTGTGTGTGTGTGTGTACTTCGGGCGTGGCGCTGTTGGTTACATGGGGTTTGTTACAATAGGGGGAAAGAGAGCTGGGGGGAAACTAAAGAAAAAGAAAAACTGCCCCCCCCGCCAAAAAAAAAAAAAAAAGGAATAGAACGGGTCTTTTTTATGGCGACAGGTTGCGAATAGGGGAAAAAAATGGGGAAAACAATAAATGTACAACGTATGTATGTTTTTCCTCGTCCCTCACAATACACGAAAGGTTATCTTGGGTTTCTTTGCTATAGTGGTGGTGGTGGTGGTGGTGGTGGTGGTGGATGCAAGAGTAAAGAGTATGAGTAATATATTTGTTTCTATAAAAATTCAATACGAATGTTGCTTACGAAAGATTCTGTAAAGGAAGAGGAGGAGGAGGAGGAGGAGGAGGAGGAGGAGGAGGAGGAGGAGGACGACGACGACGACGAGGAGGAGGAGCAGGAGGAGGAGGAGGAAGACGAGGAGGAGGAGGAGGAGGAGGAGGAGGAGGAGGAGGAGGAGGAGGAGGAGGAGGAGGAGGAGGAGGAGGAGGAGGAGGAGGAAGACGAGGAGGAGGAGGAGAAGGAGGAGGAGAAGAAGGAGGAAAAGGAGGCAAAGGAAGTGAAATACAAGACAACAGTAAGAAGAAAAATAAATCAAAGAAAACTCAAGACAACAAACTGAAAAAAAAAGAAAATAAAGAAAAGCAAAAGCACGAAGAAAAGCAAAAGGAAGAAGAGAAAACGAAGCAAAGAAAAATACAAAAAAATCAACAGAAAACAACAATAACAATAACAGTACCACCACCACCACCACCACCACCACCACCACCACCACAACCAGAGTCAGTTGAAACATAGAAACGAAAAAAAAAAAAGAATAAAAAGGAGGAAAAAAAATGCTCCAAACTGCTCTTTCGTCCACAAACATTTCCCGGAATGCTCACAACGACAACACCACGCACCATCTCAACGCAAACTACTACACGCACCAAACTACAAATGAATGCCAGTCACACAATATGCACGGTCTATTCCCACATGTATTCCTTCTACTTGTCGACCGAAACAGAAAAAAAAAGTGTAGGTTCTAGGATGGAGATGAAAATATTGTGATTGTCTTTTTTTTTGTGTGTAGGATTTCAAGACTTTATTTTCGTTTTTTTTTTTTTTTTAGTTATGTTGTTTGTACTTGTCGACTTTATATCCATAAGAAAAATGTATTAGTTGTACGTTCTGGTGTAAAAATAATTCACTAGTTTTGTCTCTCTTAATCTGAAGGAAACATTTACTCCTTTCCCTAACTCATACGGATGGAAACGTTTTTTTTTATCCGTGATTAAGAATTAAGTGAACGTTCTTTTCTCTCTCTCTTTCTGGTCATGAGTCAAGATGTAATGAACGTTTTTACTGGCGTGACTTGAAACCCAGTAAACCTTTTCTTGGCGAAGCTCGATGTCTAATGAACGTTTCCTTAGCATGACTTAAAACATCATAAACGTTTTTTCTGCGCGTGACTCAATAGAACCCGAACATTTTTCAATACGCGAATCAAAAGAAGCGGTAACGATCTTCCATCCGCTGTAGGAAAAAAAAAATAAAGGCAGAAATACAGAGAGAAAAAATGAACCAAAGAAAAAGAAAAACAAAACAAAAACTGGCCTAGATTCGACCACCAACCTAACTGTCTGTTCCAAAGGGAATTTCACCAAGTCTCTGGAAGCTAAAATTTCACCACAACATGCATGGAAGACCTCACTACACGCCACCACCACATCACACAACACCACATCACACCACACAACACCACACTACAACACACCACACCATACAACAACACACCACACAACACCACACCACAAAACACCACACCACACCATGCCTCACCACGCCTTGCAATCCTTCACCCAGCACAAGGTCAACAAGACGGTCTTAAACAAGGTCACAGTATTACAAAGGAGAGTGAGTTAGATGAAGATTAAGTACAGGCCGCCACGCACCACTCCAGCAAGTTACGTTGGGCCATTTTCTGAACACCTCCATACGTTCAAAAGGTTTTAGTTGAAGTGACGCGAGTTTCTAGAGGTGTTTTCACAATTCCAGTGTCAGATTTACATGTTTGTACAATATTAACGACAAGGACACTACTGTAAAATCGACTTGACGTATGTGGGCTTAACGAATTTCTAAAGGCATTTTTCACAATTGTAGTGTCAGATTTACTTGATTTTTATAGTATTAACGACAGGTACTATTATGAAGAAGGCTTGACATGTATGGACATATAAACTGATGATGAATTGTAAAAGCATTATCAAAAGCTTCTAGTTGAAGTGAAGCGAGTTTCTAAAGGTGTTTTCCCAATTCTAGTGTCAGATTTACATGATTTTATAGTATTAACGACAGAAACACTAAAATGAACCCGGCTTGAAATCTGTAAAATTAGAAAATGATGAGAAAGGTTTATAGTTTTATAAAAGGGTTCTAGTTATAGTGGCTCTGGTTTCTAAGGGTGTTATTAAAATTCTAAGGGCAGATTAACATGGTTTTTACATTATTAACGACAGAAACACTATTGTATATCCGCCTTAACATTTGTTGACTTTAAAAACTAATGATGAAGGGTTACAGCATTATCAAAAGTTTCTAGCTGAAGTGAGGCAAGTTTCTAAAAGTGTTATTGCAATTCTAGTGTCAAAATAACATGGTTTCTACATCATCAAGGAAAGAGACACTATTGTAAACGCGCCTTAACGTCTGTGGCCTAAGATATCTAAAGGAAATACGAGTGTAATTAGTTAACACAATTGAAGAGAAAATAAAGGTAACAGATGGAATGGAAGCAATCTTTTCTTTTATTCTTTTTTATGCAATGTTGTTGTCATTGGTTAGTTCGAATCTTATATTAGAAAAAAGAAAACAGGAAAGCAAGTCCGGCAAAAAATTAAATCACGTACAAAAAATAGGTTAAGAGATGGAACACAAACTTTCAACAGCAGTATTTTTTTTCTTTTTAATACATTCTTGTTGTCCTTGATCAGTGCAACTCTTATATTAGAAAAAAAGAAATGGAAAAGCAAATAAAGCGAAAAAGAAAACCTCATAAAAGTTAACAGATGGAACACAAACTTTCAACAGCAGTCTTTTCTTTTTTTCTTTTTTAATACATTCTTGTTGTCCTTGATCAGTGCGAATCTCATATTAAAAAAAAAGAAAAAAAAAAGAGAAGGACTCAAGTCAAGCGAAAAAGTAAAGCACATGTAATATATAAACCTGACATTCCACTCAAATATGATTCAAAATTCACATAGAGAGTTTTCCTGACCATCAAATATTCACGTCAATAAAAACAAAAGATTAAAAGTGAAAAATTTATACAAACGGAATAAAAATAGACAAAATAAATTAATTCTCAACTGCATCAAAATCACTTCTTAATTTTCCTTTTATAGTTCGCGAAAATAACTTACGTAAACCAAAACGAGAGAGAGAGAGAGAGAGAGAGAGAGAGAGAGAGAGAGAGAGAGAGAGAGAGAGAGAGAGAGAGAGAGAGAGAGAGAGAGAGAGAGAGAGAGAGAGAGAGAGAGAGAGAGAGAGAGAGAATATATAACACACAAGTCAACCCGAGAAATAAAACGCGAGGACAAGAAGAGAAAATAGAAGAAGTGAAAAAAACCCTAAAAAAACAAAAAAACAAAGACAAGCACACACAAACAACACCAACAACACCACCAGCAAATAAAAACACATCAAGCTTCAACACCTCCACGTCATCACCACTTCCCACAACACCACAAAACATAATATTCATTTCATGTTCTTCAGCTCTCATCAGTTTTGCGTGTCTGTCCGTCTGTCTGTCCGTCTGTCTGTCATGGAGTATATCTATATTTTCGTTCTCTTTTCCCCTGATTTTTATTTCCCTTCCCGCGGTTTTCTTTCTTGCATTGTGGTTGAAATTCATGTTTTGATCATGTGAAATAAAACTCACGGCTGTATTTTTTATGCATGATTTTAAAATGTTATAATCTTTTCATATTTTATTTTATCTTTATTATTCAAATCTTTATATTCGTTTTTATGGGTATAGTGTGCGTGTGCTTGCGTGTGTGTGCTTGTTCGTGTGTGTGTGTGTGTGTGTGTGCACAGTGTTTCTGTTTAACTTGTTTAACTTTCTCTCACTCAATTCCTCTTTTTTTTTTACTTTCCTTCTTTTTTCATATGTTCGTCGAAGCATCAGTTTATTTTCCGACACGTTTTTCTCTCCTCTCTTCCTTTTTTTCGATATTTCTTTTCCCTGGCGAGTCAGTGCTGTTGTTTGTGTGTTTGCCGAGAAAACTGCAGACTCTTGATAAGATATTCCAAAGTTTCCCTCCCCTTGCTTCGATTCTCAGTAAGTAAAGTCTTCTGCTTCTTCTCTTTCTTCCTCTTGCATCTTCTCTACCTCTTCTTCCTCTTCTCCTTCCTCCCCTTCATCCTCTTTTTGCACTTCCTTCTCTTCTTCTCTCCTGTATATTTTTTCATCTTCTTTATTTTTTGCTCCATATCTTTATTTTTATCTTCTGTTTTGTCATCTGTTCTTATATTAATTTTCAGTATTTTTCCTCTTTTAGTTTTTTCTTAATCATTCTGTCTTTCTGTCTATGTATCAAGCCATCTCTCTCTCTCTCTCTCTCTCTCTCTCTCTCTCTCTCTCTCTCTCTCTCTCTCTCTCTCTCTCTCCTTTTCTTCTTGTTGCACCTCCTCTTCCTCTTCTTTGCTTTCTTATCTTTTTTTTTTCATCTGCCTTATTTTTCCTTTCTATTTTTTCCACTATTCTGTTTTGTCTTCTATCTTTGTATTAATTTCCAATATTTTCACTGTTTTTTTTTTTTTTTCTTAATCATTGTCTACCTATATATATCCAACCATCTCTGTCTCTCTCTCTCTCTCTCTCTCTCTCTCTCTCTCTCTCTCTCTCTCTCACACAATACCTCACCACCACATATGTCTGGCAAATGACGCTAATTTTCCCGCTGCTGGTGACTCACTAAATTACTCTTGCTCGTCTGGGCGTGGAAATCTTGAAGCACCAAATGTTCTTTTTTTTTTTTTCTTCATATTTTTTGAGTGATGACAATGAAGATGTTTGACTCACTCTTGACCATTTTCTTCACTATTCTTTCTTTTCTATTTTTTTCTTCCTTTGGCATATTTAATTTTAGCTGCAAATCTCTCTCTCTCTCTCTCTCTCTCTCTCTTATTTTTTTTTCCACGTTTTTATTTCATTTTTTTTTTTTTTTTGGTGATTTTAGTGTTAAATTTCCTTCCCTTGTGTTCCTTTCCTGGCTTTTATTTATTTATTCTTTTTATTTAGTGACTGGTGAAATGTGGCTTTTGTTGATTAATCCTTGGTATATTTCTTCACTTTTTCTTGTCATCCTGTATTTTTTTTTTTCTTGTTTTTCGTGTGGCAATCGGTAGAAGTCCAGTGTTTAGGTTATTTCAGTGTGATTTTTTTTTCTTTTTACTTTTCTCGTTCCTTTTCTATTGTTTATTTTTCTGCTTTGTTTTTATCATAATTTTTCCTTCTTTTAACTTTAGTGGTTAGGAAGGAATGCAGTCTTTAACACATTCGTCCGTGAAATGTTCATGTTTTTCTTTCCTTCTTTCTTTCTTTGTCTTGGTTTCATTTATCATTTTTCTTATTAGTCTGGAAATATAGCTACATAATAACATAACAAGGCATTCTGCTCCGTGTGTGTGTGTGTGTGTGTGTGTGTGTGTGTGTGTGTGTGTGTGTGTGTGTGTGTGTGTGTGTGTGTGTGTGTGTGTGTGTGTGTGTGTTTATGACTCATAGTACTATTTTTAACTCTTACTTTCTCTCTCTCTCTCTCTCTCTCTCTCTCTCTCTCTCTCTCTCTCTCTCTCTCTCTCTCTTTCTTTCATTGGAACACCTCCGAACTTTCCTAAAAATCCCTTAACCGTCCCTGGAACCTCTCTTAAAACCTCCTCTTTAAAATCTCCCTTTGGAATTTCATCTAACCCAGCAACTTCTTTTCAACCTCTCTGGAAACCCAATGGAACCTACTTAAAACCTCCTTGGAATTCCTTAGACATACCTGGAATCTCTTATAACCTTTTTTAACTGCCTGGAACGTTCCTTAACCTTCCCTGAAAATCCCTTGAACTTTCTTGAAATACCCTTAAACCTTCTCTAAAATTCCCTAAGACACCGTTAAAATCCAATAGTCACCCTTAATAATCCTTGAAATTCCCCTAAAACCTTCTGTAAACTCCCCGGAATACCCTTGACCCAGCTGGAACCTCCCTGGAAGACATGTGTGCCGTGGAGAGTGAGACGGACACCTCACCAGTTACATCCTTTAGGTGGCGCAGGCTGCAATCTCGATCACTTCTTCTCTGGTCTCTGCACATCCCTATTGACTTGGCAGCTGGCACGAGAGAGGCCGAGGAGCGCGAGGCCACACGTCAGGATGGAGTGAAGAATTGGGACGCGAGAGGAAGGAGAGAGATGGACACGAGAAACAAAGACACAGAGAGAGAGGAACAAAGGGCGTTGGTGAGGAGAAAAGTGGGTGATGGAGATAGAGTAAAGGAAAAAGAAGGATTAAAGGGATGTAGAGAGTAATGTGGATAAAAAAGGTGAGTTAGAGAGTTGTGAGAGAGAGAGAGAGAGAGAGAGAGAGAGAGAGAGAGAGAGAGAGAGAGAGAGAGAGAGAGAGAGAGAGAGAGAGAGAGAGAGAGAGAGAGAGAGAGAGAGAGAGAGAGAGAGAGAGAGAGAGAGAGAGAGAGAGAGAGAGAGAAACAGACAGACAGAAACACACAAAAATGGCAAAAACACATAAAACAATAAAAAAAAAAAAAAACAGAGACAGACAAAAGTCCACATTTTTTTGAGACAAGACACAAGAAACACCAACTTCCACCCGGCCCCTCTCACACCCACCCACCTACCGACCCACCCCACCCACCCACACACCCACCCAAACACACACAAGAAAAAAAAAAAATGAAGCCAAAAAACACGTGATCTTCTCCTTCTCCGTCTCACGAACACATTAAAGCTGAAATTCCACCCGGTCTAGGAATGCACGTTTCTGGAGAGCTTCGACGAATTTAGGCAGCGTGTCGAGGTGAAATTATAGCGTGTTGGGGTGCTGTATAAACCCTGAGTAGGAGGAGCCACGGAGGGAGGGAGAGAGGGAGGTAAGAAGAGAGGGAAGAAGGTATTGGAGAAGGGAGGGAGTGAAGGATTCCAAGAACAGGCTAAAAAAGAAGTGTTGTGAAGCGTGTTTTAAAAGGGAGACCGTCACCAGTTTTGCTCCTCCTCCTCCTCCTCCTCTTTTTCTTCCTTTTCCTCCTCCTCCTTCTCCTCTTCTTCTTCCGTGTTTTCTTCTTTTTTTTCTTATGTTGCTATGAATTTTCCTTCGCTTTTTTTCTCTTCTTCCTTCTGCTGGTTTTCATTTTCCCTATTTTTCTTTTTTGTTTTTCTTTTGTTGTCTTAAATCATATTTCCATAAACTCCCAAACTGCTCCCATTCCTCCTCCTCCCAGTTCGTCTTCCTCTTCTTCTTGTTCTTGTTCTTGTTCTTGTTCTTCTTCTTCGTCCCCTCTTCCTCCTTCTCCTCCTTCAGGTGAAAATCGCTCGTTTTTCCTCTTAATTTTCTTCCATAACCTCCCATACCCTCCTTATTCCTCCTCCCAATTCTTCTTCTTCTTCTTCTTCTTCTTCTTCTTCTTCTTCTTTCTTCTTCTTTTCCTTCTTCGTCTCCTCTTCCTCCTTCAGGTGATAATCGCACGTGTTTTTCTGTCTTAATCTTTTTTATAAGCTCCTATACCCCACTCATTCCTCCTCCCAATTCTTCTTCTTCTCCTCCTCCTCCTCCTCTTCCTCCTCCTCCTCCTCCTCCTCCTCCTCCTCCTCCTCCTCCTCCTCCTCCTCCTCCTCCTCCTCCTCTAAGTGAAAATCGTACGTTTCCAGCCATACAAATAATGCAACGCTTGAAATGCAGTAACTTGATTATTTAACACGTTTTGCATGTAAATTTGAATATTGCAATTTAGTGAGTCGGAAAAAAATAGATGTGGATGAAAGAATAATTGCAGGATACGTAAGTTTATTTGGAAATCAGTATATGGAAAAAATATCAACCAGAAAAATGAAAATAAGTTGAAATGGATTGTCCACACATATAGGTGATTTAGAGACATATATTAAAAAAAAGGTAAAAATATATATACTATGGTTACTAAAAGAGATATACGTCAATTAAAGGAAAAAATATATAAGTAAGTACATGTTTAACTTTATATTATAAACACACACACACACACACACACACACACACACAGGCAGATAGACAGGCAGAGAGAGACAGACAAACAGATACACACACACACATACACACACAAACACACTTACAATTTAAAACCATAATAAAATGAAATTCAAATATACTAAGGATTAAAAAAAAAAAAACTCAAATAAAAGGTGAGAATATTCAGAGTGTGGGATTGCTAACAGAATTTTGGAGAAAACTAGTGTCGGTCGGGGATGAAAATTTGAAATCGGAACAGTAAGGGGAAAAGGGAGTGGAGACAGATGAGCCAGCGAGGGTGAGGGGAAAGCATGCTGCAATGTGTTAGGTCCTTTTCCGGGAGACGCGACACGAGGGGACAAGTGAGGGGAAAAAACTGAGAGAGAGGAAAAATTGTAGGGAGGAAATGGAGAGAATATGAAGGAAATAGAAATGATATGAGGAAATGTTGACTGTTTGGGATTAAGGAAAGGAGGAAAGTTGGAGGAAAAGAGGAGAGGAAATATGTTTAGCAGCGAGGGGAAAGTAAAGGAAATAAAAGAAAGTAAAAGAAGAGAGGAAAATATATAAAATAGTAATTGTATAGGTGAGTGAATGGATTGATGGAAAAAGAAGGAAAAAGTTTGCAAGTATAAAAAGTTAGAAAAATGAAGCGAAAAAGGAAAAATACTTCAAAAAAAAGGAAAAAGGTTAAGAAAAAGTGAACTTGAATAAGACTTAAGAAAAACAACAGGAAAAAAAACTAACAAAGCGATGAAAAAAAGAGAAACAATAAGGAAGCTGAAGGAACAAAATAAAAAATAAATAAAAAATAAATAAATAAAACAAACCCACAACAAAACATCAAGATAAAATACATTAAAACTCACCAATTTAAGGACATGAGAGATATAATAACAGCATTCCACTTCACTCCTTCCCCTCACCTCCCCTTCCTCTCCCCTCACCTGGAAACCCACTTCCCTTCTTCCCTCTTCACCTAGACACCCCCTTATTCCTTTCCCCCTCCTCCCCTCACCTGTACACCCCCACCCACTCTAGCTTCTCCCTTTAGTGTGCCAATACCTCACTTTAATACCCAACAATAACCCTAATGGACACCTACTCCACGCGCTGCCAAGGACATGAAACTCCTCTCTCTCTCTCTCTCTCTCTTTCTCTCTCTCTCTCCCTTCACTTTCCCCTCCCCCTCCCTCACTTCCTTCTTCCTTTAGAGTTTCCCTTCACTTCACTTCCAGTACTTCATGTCTTGCTAGGTATATGAAGCTCTTCTCTTCCTCTCCCTCCTTCTCTCTTTTCCCCCTCACATTGTTTCCTCTTCTCTAACCTCTTCCACATTCCTTTAGTCTTTCCTTCCCTTCACTTCAACTAATTCATGCACTCCCCCTCTTTCATTTTCCTTCGTTTCATTTCTTTCCCCTCTTTTTTTTCGTCTATTCTTTTTCTGTTTCCCATTCACTCGTTTACATTTTTCCCATTTTTTTCTTTCCTTTTATTCATTTCTTATGTATCATTCACACTCTTAGCATTTTCTTAGCCATTTAGTTTTATTTTTCAACATTTCTGAACGTCTCTCTCTCTCTCTCTCTCTCTCTCTCTCTCTCTCTCTCTCTCTCTCTCTCTCCTTTCTCCCAGTTAACTCTCACAATTGTCCATCACCAGCACGCCCATAAAAATCTGTGCAAGCCTCCACCTCCAATTCATTTATATCCACCCTGAAACGCCACCCACCCACCCACTCACCCTACCCACGGCCCGCCCCTTCCCACCATCCCGCCCACCCGCCCGCCCATTCACTTCTCTTGCCCCCAAACTCTCTGGAAACGATCCTCTCTCTGTCTCTCTTTGCCTCTTTTCCGTTTTCTTTTCTCACGAGGGTTGTTCTCCTAATATAAGTTTTTTTTTTCGTTTTTGTTTTATTCGTGTTTTTTGATTTTTTTTTCAGTGTTTTAGTGTCCCGGAAAGTATTTATTTTATTTATTTATTTATTTTTTTATGTTTACTCTATAACCAGTTCTCTTCCACGTGTGTTTGTTCTCTTCCTCCACTCGTAACGTTACATTCTTCACCTCTTTCATCTCTCTCTTTTAAAACTACATTCTCTTCCTACTTCCCATCTCTCCTCACTTTTTTTTACCTCCATCTCTTGCTACACCGCACTTTAAACTACTTCTTCCTCTTATATTTCTACCACTACTAACGTAATTGTCTAAATCCCTTCCAGCTTAAACTTAAGACTACATATTTCTCTTATTTTCCATCTTTTTTTTAACTGTCTTTTTCCAGCTCCTCCACCACTAACTCTTTCTCTTATATTTTTACATTCCTATCGTTATTTTCTACATACATTCCACTACTAATCTTCAAACTGCATCTTTCACTTATTTTCCACCTCCTTTAACCTTATTTTTTTTCCAGTTCCTCCACCACTACACTTAAAACTAACTCTTTCTCTTATATTTTTACCAATCCTAACGTTATTTTCTACATTCCTTCCATCACTACTCTCCAAACTGCATCTTTCACTTATTTTCCAGCTCTTTTAACCTTATTTTTTTTCACCTCCACCACTACACTTATAACTACCTCTTTGTCTTCTCTTCTCCTCCATCCAGTTCTAATCTTATTCTTTCTACCTCCTCCACCACCACATTTAAAATTACCACTCTCTTTTCTCCTCCAGTCCTAGTATTATTTTTTTCCACCCCCTCTACCACCACACTTTAATCTACTTCCATCTCCATTCATTCCCCACCATTTCCTAATAGTCACTTTACTCCCCTCAATTCAAAAGACTCACACTCCCACTTCTCCACTTCTAGCCTTACCACCACCACCGCCACCACCACCGTTTAAGCTGCTATTGTTACCTACTCCTCTACCAGTAAACTTCCACCTAACTTCTCCTCTCCTTTGTTACCTACTCTGTTTCTTCTTCTACCAGTAAACTTCCACCTACCTTCGCCTCTCCTTTGTTATCTACTCTATTTCTTCTTCCACTAGCAAACTTCCACCTAACTTCACCTCTCTTTTTTTTTATTCAAGACGGGAAGTCGGCCAAAAGCAACAAAAAATGAAAAAAGGCCCACTTGATTGCCAGTTCCCTTAAAGAGTATTAGAATTAGCCAAAAATCTGGATAAATTTCTTGAAACCTCCCTCTTAAAAGAACATTACCTCCCTCCTTACCAATTTAAAACACAATAATACCCAACGTTTAAAGATTAGTCGTGCTTTTCTCACCTCCACCACCACCACCACCACCACCCTCACGCCCGCCTGTCAATATCTCCGCTCAGGAAGACTCACTGCCACCGATCCATTTCCACTTCCGCCACCCAAAAATCCGATGCACCTGTCCATCTTTCATCCAGGTGTAGTGAGTTCCTTGATTTGTGACGTGGTGCCAAATTAATCAATTCGACGAAAATGGAAGACTGCAATAACATGAATTTTTATTTAACTTAATTTCAAGCAAACTGAATTTTTACCTAACTTAGCAATCCGAACTTTGACCAAATTTAACTTAAGTAAACCGAACTCTTATGTAAACTAACTTAAGCAAACCGAACACTTACGTAACCTAACTTAAGTAAACCGAACTCTTACCTAGCCTAACTTAAACAAATCCAGCTCTAGCTAACTTAACTTACACTAACTTAGCTTACTTAAACTTGTCTTACCCAATCTATCTTGCTCTAACGTAATCTATCTTAAACTAATCTCACCTAACTTCAACCTAACCTAACCTAACCTAACCTAACCTAACCTAACCTAACTTGCCTAACCTAACCTTTCCTAACTTGATCTAACCTAATACGTGCAATAAAAGACAAAGGACAATATATTTCTGATGTTTTTATAAAGTGTACACTCAGAATTTTGCTTGGTTAGGAGGAAGAAGATTGCAATATTTCTTTTTGTTTTTAAAGGACGACAAATGAGAGAGAAATAATTTGATGAGAGAGAAGGGAAAAAGTTTTATCATTATCATTGTTGTTGTTGCTGTTGTTGTTGTTGTCGTCATTGAGTCAGCTGTTATTGTCACTTCTTGTCACTATCTATCACTTGTCACGTTATTGCTATCGACTCATTGAGGAGATTGATTACTGTTATCATCGCTATTACCATTTATTACTTATTTATCACCTTATCATAGCTGTTATCGCCAGTACTGTCCCTATTAGTACCCTCAGCATATTTAGTCACATGAAAGCAGCGGCAAGGGTCCAGGGCGCCCTCCACCAGCCTGCCATCATAGCAGGGCGTCGATGGCTGACACACGATACTATGCCATCGCGGCGGCCATCACCGGACTGCACGCAGGGTTGATGGCGCGGCGTGTAAAGCTGCTGATGGCCAATAGCGGGGCAGTACTGGGTGATGGCCGCGCCGCTACTGTGCTGGGAACTTTACGGGAGAGAAAGGGGCGCTTGGGAGGAAAGTACTAAGATCCCGAAGGCACAGGTGAGTAAGGAGACTAAAGTGACAGGAGTGATGCAACACAGGTATTCAGAAAGGCTTTACTCTTTTACCATTATTATTTTCAAAGGGCACAAGAAGATTAGCCAGATTATCAACACTGTTTCTCTTGTAAATGAATGAATAAGAACTATAAGAACACCTTTATAAATGCTTTCCTCTCTCACCACGACCATTTTTAATGACCAAACAATTTATTAGCAAAGTTATCGAGACTTTCTTCTGTTTATGATGTAGGAATATCATTAATCGGTCAGTAAATTAATAAAAAACAATTCAGAATATTTTGCTCTCACTACGACAACCTTCCAAAGCCACAGACATGATAAACCAGGCTCTTAAAATTATTTATCTATTACTCATAATGTAAAAATAATAATCTGTCACAAGAACTAAAAATTCCTTAAAAACCTGTGAAGTGTAATTTATAGAAGCTCAATCCTTCAGTACTACATCCACAGAGGAGCTCAAAGGCTTAGACAGACTGCAACACATTGGAAAACCAGAAGTGACCACAGCCACCCGACGCATCACAGGACACAGGCTGAGCTGGACACTGCATCACACACACGACAGTACCTCTCAACTTCCAGGACAGTTGTGGAATAGCCTAGTGCTCTTCAGGCCGCATTAATCACCGGGGATATTAATGTTCCGAGGTCAAAGCGGGATATCTGAGTGACCTAATGACCCGCTGTGCTTCCCATTCATCTCTTCTTGAAGTGGGAGGCTCAGGAATGGCGCTGCTCTCTCCAACATACTACCACACACTGCGAGGTTCGTTTTGGTGTTCTTTAATCCTTCCATATTCATTCTGCTTACTATTTGGGGATTCTATAGAGCTTCAGGAACTCATGTGGGGATTAAAATAGTGAAGACTCAGACCATTAATCTTCTGACCTACATTAGATCCTTCCTAATGTTTAAAGATGTTCTAATTGTCCATAATCTCAAGGTAATAATGTGATCCAGTATTGAGTGGGTTAAATCGACTGACACAGGAATATACCACACTACCACACACCGTCCAACTGCCGCGTCTCTTCCACACACAAATGAAATTAGTGACTGCTATCTTAAAACCTTTAGGCACAGAAACAAGTATATTTTTTTTATGTAAGAGGGAGAACTGTAAAGGGTAAAAAAAAAAAATGAATTAAAGAAAAAAAAAGGATCACTGGAATTGCAGTCTCTATATTTATTCAATGTTACCCTTTAAAATAATTATGTTTTACTACGACATACTGTTCTGCGGTGTCTTTTCTGGTGATAGATTAAGTTAGTTTTGTTCATTTTTAACTCTATTGGCACCTGAAGATAAGTTAATTCATGTTCTTATATTCTGAAGGGGCGCTGTGATGAATGATTCTCTCCCTCAATCTGTACACCTGCTACTTTCATTCCGTATAAAGAGCGATTAATCCACCTTTGTTAATCTCTCAATCTATATGCCCTGGGAATGTCGCAAAGTATCTTCACTAGGGATGTGTCTTATACGTACAGAGAAAGTATTACTATTATTTTTTTTTTTATATTTGCGATCAAAATCAGACATTAAGAGGCACCGTTTTTCATAGGAATCTTGTGAACAAACTGCTGGATTAATTATACGTGTCACCATCCACAACACAGATTGATTTTTGATTGATTGTTTTATTGACTTCTCATAAAGACAATGATATGACAATACAAATAGATGCAGTATACACGAGAGAGAGAGAGAGAGAGAGAGAGAGAGAGAGAGAGAGAGAGAGAGAGAGAGAGAGAGAGAGAGAGAGAGAGAGAGAGAGAGAGAGAGAGAGAGAGAGAGAGAGAGAGAGAGAGAGAGAGAGAGAGAGAGAGAGACAGAGTGAGAGAGACCCTACACACCTTCAGACAACAACACAATCTCAACACCACCAAAACAGACATAAGACGCACAATAAAACCATAAAAGCACCACTAATGCCACACAAACACTGCCAAAAAGGACACCAATGGACGAGACAAGAGAGGCACCAGTTGGCTCCTTGGTAAAACTCTGTGCTTGAGTCTAAAGTTACCTGTTCGTGTTTGGCTTGCGGTAGTTTGGCCCGTAATTTGAAAAGCTTTGTTCTCTCACCATCACTGCATTCCAAAGGCTCTAGCTGAAGATACTCGTGTTTTTGAGAGTATTTCTATGGTTCTGGTGATAGACTGGCAAGATTTCTAGTTTATTATAAGGTGAAACTGTCTTGAAAACCCTGCTAGTTGTCTCTGTGGCCTTGTAAAATTATTGTAGTGAAAAGGGAAGGCTTTTCTGAATACGAGTGTTTGTAGCTGGGAGACGTAGCGCTATTTTGTAACTTTATTTGATCTATTGATGGTCACATGACAGAATATTGATTGATACGAGAGGGAAAGCTTGGCCTGAGTGAAGACAAGTGGAGGAAGAATTGGAGGAAGGAGTGAAGGCTATTTTTTTGTGTTAGTAGGATAATAACGTGAGAGAGAGAGAGAGAGAGAGAGAGAGAGAGAGAGAGAGAGAGAGAGAGAGAGAGAGAGAGAGAGAGAGAGAGAGAGAGAGAGAGAGAGAGAGAGAGAGAGAGAGAGAGAGAAAGTTTTAGCTTACCCTTCCCCACCAACTCTCTCACACACACACACACACACACACACACACACACACACACACACACACACACACACACACACACACACACACACACACACACACACACTCGCTCATTAAACCGTCGAAGCTCCAGCCTTTCTTAACGTTAGTCCGACTGTCTTGTCTTCCAAACCTCCGATCAAAGTCCAAATGAAATGACGGAATCTTTTTTTTTCTTTCCTGTCTTTAAAAGAAGAAGCCACAGCAAGGTTTGAAAGAGTTCCCAGGCTTTGTGCAGGTCTGAATGATGACAAAACACGCATTGAAGTAGAAGGAAAAGAAAAAGAAAAAGAAAAAGGGAAGAGGAGAGAAGTTGCACGAAGAGGAAGAAGAGGATAGATAAAGGAGAAGAAAAAAGGATTGGGGTTGAAAGAGAATAATATTGGTTTTAGAATGTCGTTGGATTGTACTTGTTTTGTGAGGGCAGGTGAGGCCGGAACGTAGGTGAAGGAAGAGAGAAGGGAAGGGAAGGTGTAGAAAAAGATGTGCTTATGGGAAAGAGAGGAAAGAGAAAGATTGTATCAGATATTCTCTGTGATGAAAGAGAGAACGGAGGTGAAGTTATGACGGAGAAAAACTGAGAAGAAAAAAAAAAGGCTATAGGAAGGGATAGAAAAGATCTGATATTCGGTAAAAAAAAGAAGTATCAGTAACAATTCTCTTTATAATGAAAGAAAGACGGTAGATAAAGTAATGATAAAGACAGAAAATAGAGAAAGAGAATAAAAAAGTAAGGAATAACAGAAAAAAAAAAAAGGACCTGAATGAAGAAGTTCTGACGAAGAAAAAGAACAGAAATGACACAATGACAAAAACGAAAGTAATGATAAAGACAGAAAAGAGAGAAAGAAAATAAAAAAGTAAATAATAAAAAAAAAAAAAAAAAAAAGGACATGAAACAATTTATAACGAGGAAAAAAAAAAACACACAGAAATCACACAATGAGAAAAAAAAAAAAGATTACAACACCATGGAAAAGAAAGAGGAAAAATAACACATCAACAATTCCTTCCCTTCTTTTCTTCCTTTCTTCTTCATTTTTGTCCTTTTTTTTCATCCCTTAACATTCTCCCATTCTTAATTCACTCCTCTCCCTTTGTCCATGGAAGAGAAATAGGAAGAGCAACACATCAACAAAACACTAGATTATGTGTGAGGTAATCAGAGTTGCTCCGGTACAAAAGCCACAGCAAAAACACGAATGGGAGACGATACGATACGCTGATGGATAATTAATAATGTGAATGAACTCCAGGAAAAGAGGAAGAGAAGCAATAGTGGGAATTTGTAGAGTTGTAAATGTGAACACGAACTGATGAAATAAACCGTAATCAAAATTCAGAGAGAGAGAGACAGAGACAAAGACAGAGACAGAGAGAGAGAGAGAGAGAGAGAGAGAGAGAGAGAGAGAGAGAGAGAGAGAGAGAGAGAGAGAGAGAGAGAGAGAGAATGATAAAAAGTTAGTTATTAGTTAAAGAAAGAGGAAAAGGGAAATACTGAGGGGAAATGTTTACTTTTGTGAGGATACAGAGGGGAAAAGCAATGAGGGTCTTGGTTTACCTGTGAGGGAAGAAAAGTACCACATGGTCTGGCAGAGGGGAACAATATGCTGGGAAAAAGATACGAGGTGGCTGTGAGAAAAAGACAAAAACAAGAACACGAAGCTAAGAATGACAAGGATGAAATGAGAATAAACATGGAGGAGAAGGAAGAGGAGGAGGAGGAGGAGGAAGAAGAGCAGAAAAAAGATGCTGAAGATAACGACAAACAAACCACAAGAAAGGGAAAAAGAAAAAAAATGGGAAACAAGGAAGAAGCAAAAGAATTATAAGAAAAGTATGAAAGTTGCAAGCGAGCGAGCGAGCGAGAGAGAGAGAGAGAGAGAGAGAGAGAGAGAGAGAGAGAGAGAGAGAGAGAGAGAGAGAGAGAGAAATAGTACACAAGCTCAGATGTGTCGCCTGTTGATCTTTCTCAGACACTATATATCCCTACAGAACACACCTAAACACAGCTGAACACACCAGCTGACCGCGACTTCGCTACCACGGCCAGGCTACGATAAAAACGCAACCCAACTTGGCATACTAAGAACTTGCACCGACCAGCCTGAGGAAGGACCAGTAAGTAGGCCAAGGGAAAGTGGGAAGACTTGTAGAATAAAAAAAAGGAAAATTGTGGACCAGACAAAGGGAAACACGAGAATATGACAGTAAAATATTATCCTTTAAATAAATGGGAGAGAGAGAGAGAGAGAGAGAGAGAGAGAGAGAGAGAGAGAGAGAGAGAGAGAGAGAGAGAGAGAGAGAGAGAGAGAGAGAGAGAGACGTAACAAAAAATTGAGGGAGAATGGAAAACGGTCTCAGATTAAAAGAATGAATATATGAATACGTGAAGAGAGAGAGAGAGAGAGAGAGAGAGAGAGAGAGAGAGAGAGAGAGAGAGAGAGAGAGAGAGAGAGAGAGAGAGAGAGAGAGAGAGAGAGAGAGAGAGAGAGAGAGAGAGAGAGAGAGAGAGAGAGAGAGAGAGAGAGAGAGAGAGAGAGAGAATTCTTAACTCATTTTAAGGAGAAACGAAAAAACGTGGACTGTAAAAAGAGGAGAAGGAGGAAAAGGAGGAAGAGGATGAGGAGGAGGAGGAGGAGGAAGAGGAGGAGGAGGAGGAGGAGGAGGAAGAAGAGAGGAGGAGGAGAAGAAGGAGGAGGAGGAGAAGGAGGAGGAGGAGGAGGAGACATGCCGTTGTTAAGACTAAAAGACTAAAAAGAAACGAATAGCAAACGAAAAACGAAATTAAAAATCACTCACAAAAATTAAATGAAAGAATATCAATACAAAAAAAAATTGATGGTTCTACTAAACAAAGCAAAACTGTCAAATCAAAGAAATCAATGGAAAACCTCCATGTTGTTACGACCGTCAGATATTTAATATATTATGTTGTGTTTTAGCTTAAGTTGTGATGGCGCCCTGACAGTAATATTTTCGTCGTGTATATATTTGTAATGCTTTCAGGACGGCCTTTCTTATGTTTGTAATATTTACCCATTTATTATTTTATTGTGTGTTACATTAGTATTTCGTGATTCGTATACATTTATCGTATTAATGAACTTCTATGCTTTTAGTGTAAGCGGGTGCCCGTCGGAGATTTTAGAGAGTGTCGTGACGTCATGTTTGCTATTGTCTTTGTGAGAGGAAGGCCATGGTGCCGGGACCAATGAGATGCTCTTCTGATCACGCCCTCTGCAGGTTTAGAGAGTGTTAGCCAATGGGTGCTCAGATGACATCATGTGACGTAATGTTTTCCCCTCGGACAAAGGCCTGTGAACCGACACCACAGACTCAGACCACACTGGGGTGCCTGAAGGCTTAGACCTGTGACCTCCGCTCCGCTCCCCTCATATATCTAGCTGAGTATCTTATTCCTTGTTTCTCTGATTGTAGGGATTCTGGTTCTCCTTGGCACTTATTTGTCACTGTGTTGATTGGCGTGTGAATATTTTTGGTGTTTTGGGTGTTATCTGGTATTTTTGGTGATTTATCTTTATGTGGTGTAGAGGGACGCTAGGGATGACGGCCATTTTGTGAGTGTTGGTAAGCCATGAGAGATTTTGGGTGTTTATTATGGTTGTATTAGCTAACAATCATATTATTTGTGGTGATTTACTCATTATTGTGTGTACCAGCCAGAGGGAAGGGCAAGTGTGTGGTGAATTTGTTTACTTATTACTTCTAATAAGTGTTGTACTTATTTATTTTTTGTGGTCTCATTATACTTTTTTTTACCCTTAAGCAGCTTATTTATTATATTTCTTGGTGCTAATGAGTTATTTCTTTTGTTGTGTATGTGGTATTGAGCTGCAGGTGTGTTGACACCCCCACGGGTGACTTATTTCAGTATTTGGATGTGATTATCATACTTTTAACTATCCACGGGCCTTAAGTTTAATTTTGTTTGTTGTTAAGTTAACTTTGCTTATTTTTGTTAATAAATTAGTTAAGGATTCAAATTATTTTTCTTAACTTTCCTTATTATTAGTTTTTCAGTTCTGTTACACCCTTGAACAGCCTTTTGCGTTAAGAACCGTTGCATTGAAGCCAAGTCACTCTTGACTACTTATCTTAATTTTTGTATTTATTATGAGTGATTAACCTAATCAGTGACTGGTGCCCACAGCTCCTTGGGGGGCACTGGGTCAGGCTGCTTGGGGTCGTAACAATGTCAAAAAGCAAATCAACAAACAGTGTTTTCATTTATCGCCAAAGGATTGACACAAAACACCAAAACTTTCCTCTTTTTGTCACTTTCCTCTCTGTCGCTTTCCTCACTCATCACTCTTTCCTCTCTCTGTCTGGCATTTTCCCCCACTCATCACTCCCATTCTCTCCTTCCTCTCTCTGTCACTTTCCTCACTCATCTTTCCCCCTTCCACTTTCCTCTGTCTGACATTTTCCCCGACTCAACACTCCCATCTTCTCCTTCCTCTCTCTGTCACTTTCCTCACTCATCATTTCCCCCATTTCCTCTCTCTGTCTGGCATTTTCCCCTATCATCACTCCCATCCTCTCCTTCCACCCCCCCTTCCCCCAAAAAAAGAAAAAAAAAGTCCAGGGAATTTTTTTGGGAATTGTCTAAAAAAGTTAAGTTTTATTCACTTATTCAATCATATTTTTCATCTACATTCATTTGTAATTCTCCAAAAAACTTTAATGTATTTTTTCTAACAATATAAAGGATAACGTTTCACTTTTATTCAACTTTCTAATCCATTTATTATTCTCCACAAACGTCAATTTATTTTCTTGTAACAATACAAAAGATAACATTTCACCTTTATCCACCTTTCGAATCCATTTTTTTTTTTTACAATCCTTTCACTCGTCATTCTGTTCAATTCTCACTTTTCAATTCAGTTTTCCATTTCTCTACACTTCCTTTTTAATCGCCACTTATTTTCATTCACATCCATTAATTTTATTGTTTTTTTTTTTTCAGAGTGGAAGCAAAACCGAACAAAGACCATTTCTACAATTCATTTTCTCCTGCGTCTTTTTTTTTCTCACCTTTCCCATACATCTTTTTAATCTTTTACATGATTTCTACTATTCAATCTTTATTTTATTATTCATCTTCTAGTTTTTGTACCTCATTCCTTTCAATCTTAACGTCTTCAGTACTGGGACACATGTTTAACTTGAGATTTGTGTACGATTAGACCTTTTCAAATACATTACGAAGGCCAGAATCTTCACTAATTCAATCTCCTACATTTCTACATTTAATTTTCTCCTGTGTCGCTTTTTTTCCCACCTTTCTCATCCATTTCTTTTCATTTTTTTTACATGATTTTTACCATTCAATCTTTAGTTTCTTATTCATCTTTTAATTTCTCTGTCATTCTTTTCAATCTTGACGTCTTCAGTACTGGGACACATTTTTACCTTGAGATTTATGTACCTTTTCATTTACATTAGCAAGGGTCAATGAAGGTCAAAAGAATACTGGCCAGAATCTTCACTATTTCAATCCCTTACATGAGTTTCCAAAGCTGTATAAAATCACCAGATAGTAAGCAGAGTTAACATGGAAACACGTCATTGAAGGAGGAGGTTAAGTTATATTCTTTTTCAGAGGGGGAAATAATACGTGGGAAAGACTAAGACCAACATATAATCTCCTCCTGCATCGTCTAATAACAATAATTTACCTCACCATTTACCTCTCCGCTGCAGTAATGGTTAATATTAATCTGCAATTGTAAGCAGAATACAATGTTAAGCAGGGCGGAATGGCCGGCACTTCCCTTCCTGCCCGCTGCTCTCAGACGCTCCTAAATATTGAAGTCTATTCTGCTGTTCTACATTTTTTTTCCAGTCGATCTTTTTCTGTCAATCTCACTTCGACATGAGCAAGTGTGTGTGTGTGTGTGTGTGTGTGTGTGTGTGTGTGTGTGTGTGTGTATTTTCTGCTCTTCATTTTCGTTTCTTTATTCCTTCAAGCTTATTCTTTCATTCATTTTGTTGATTGGAGTTTTTTTTCTCGTTTTTTTCTTTTTAAACGAAGCAAGTGAATCGTATATTCGTTTGTTCCTCTCTCTCTCTCTCTCTCTCTCTCTCTCTCTCTCTCTCTCTCTCTCTCTCTCTCTCTCAGGAGCTCAGAATAAACAGGAGGAGAGAAAAAGTTGGCGTGCTTTGCCGTACTAATACACGAGATGCCATTACAGATAGCGCAGGGGTGTTGCATGAGAAAAGTGGTCGAAATTAGCGTTAAAACAGGTAATAAATCGGGAGACAGAGAGAGAGAGAGAGAGAGAGAGAGAGAGAGAGAGAGAGAGAGAGAGAGAGAGAGAGAGAGAGCCCAAAGCCTGAAAAAACACCCAAAGGCAAGCAAGCCGGTGCGGATAACTCTTTGAACAGCCTCCCAGCGACATGAATGCACGATAGAATGACAGGAGAGGAACCATCGCTGCTCCCACCACTGCGCATCCCTTCAGGAGAGACGCGTGGGAGACTGGGAGGGTTGGAGGGTGGGACGTAACAGGGAGGTATTGACAGAAGCAGTGTGGGATGGTGGGGAAGGGAGGAAGGGGGTAGGTATTGAATGGGGGAAAGGAGGCATGTAAGTTGGGGAGATATTGATGGTGAAGTCAGTGTGTGGTGATCACGTGGGAGGAGATGAGATTGAATGGTTTTGATGTGAATGGATTAGAGTTCTGTGCAAGAGTAGATTAACTGACTAACGATTGGGTAATATTTAACCCCTTCATTACTGGAACACATTTTTACCTTGAGTTTTCGATATGATTAGACAATTTTATTTACATTAGGAACGGTCTATGGAAGTCAGAAGATTTATTGCCAGTATGTTCAATCCCCACATAAGTTTCTGAAGCTGTATATAATCACCAGGAAGTAAACTACATGCATATGAAAGCACGTCGTGGTACTGAAGCGATTAAGGATTAGTGAGTATGGGATCAGCTAATGAGGAAGACAATGAGGAAGTGAAACGATGAATAAATAAGATCGTGGCTTGAAACTTAGCGCCATATCAAAAAACACTTCCATCTCTCACCGCGACCATTTTCAAAGACTGCAGAGACCATTAGGCGAGTCTCATAGAGCATTTTTCCTGTTGATAATACGGAAAACTTGGTAATATGTCACTAGAATTATACAAACACCCTTGAAAACCTGTGTCACTTCAACTAGAGCCCTTGGAATATAGTGAAGGTGTAGTGAGGCGGGGAAGTGTTTCAGAATATGGGCCTTTAACTCTAAAACACCAAAACTACAAGACACTTAGAAACCAGAAACAACGCAAAAAAGAAAACGAGGTGTGCCAATGAAAGAGGTAATGAGGAAGGATGAGGGGAAGGGTACAGCGGGCTTGAGAGAGAGAGAGAGAGAGAGAGAGAGAGAGAGAGAGAGAGAGAGAGAGAGAGAGAGAGAGAGAGAGAGAGAGAGAGAGAATATATGTAGCATACTAGAGTAATAATTTGGTGTCATGAGGAGGAACGGTAGGTTGAGGAGAGAAGATGACAGAAGATTTGTTGTAATGGAGGAGGAGGTGGTGGTGGTGGTGGTGGTGGTGGAAGTACACGTCTCAGCGCATCCAAATGTAAGACCAGCAAGGCTTCAAATGAAACAGCTCGAGTGAAATGTATGAAGCCTCAATGAAGCTTAAGAGAGAGAGAGAGAGAGAGAGAGAGAGAGAGAGAGAGAGAGAGAGAGCAATATTCTGAATGACTAGAACCTTTTCACCAATTCCTTCAGTATCCTAACAAAAAAAAAAAAAAAAAAAAGGAAGGAAGAATACGCAAGTTTGGGGATCAGGACGGATGGAAATGTTGAGCTTTTTATCTCCCTCAAAAATCCTTAATCCTTCCAACTGCTTCAATTTTTTTCGGCGGAGGGAAGTAGCGTCAAACTCCCTCCGGCCCGTTCCTACTCCCTGAAATTGCCGTCCCTTTGTTATTTTCGCTTCATTCTTTCTTCTCTTCTCTTCTCTTCTCTCTCTCTCTCTCTCTCTCTCTCTCTCTCTCTCTCTCTCTCTCTCTCTCTCTCTCTCCTTTATTGGGTTGCTCAAGAGTCTTCACAAGAGTCCCTGAAATTTCACCCAACAAAGCTTCTGGCAATTTGAAATATTCCTGCCAATTAGGAATATAAACTCCCTCAGACCCGGAGCAGCCGAGAAACAATAGATTTCCTTACTTTTATTTCCAATTTTTCTTATAGTTTACACTTTTGCACTGAACTGTTAGGTAGGACACAAGATCTATTCCTCCATTAGGTTCCTGTGGTCAATAAAACATCTACCCATTGAGTGTAATGGAGGAAAACACTGGGAATGGATCTACTAAAAGGGCGAACAGACCAGTAGGTGATTTAAAGAACCTGGGAAACAGCAGCGGAAAGGAGGAACATCGAGAGGAAGAGAGTGAGATGAAGGGGTGGAATTGTGGGTGAACTGTAAAGGATAGGAGGCACTGAAGATGAAAGGGATAGAAACAGCTAGATTCGTGCAAGGTAACCAGCCACTCCCTCTTGGTAAAAAGGCGAAGGGAGAAGAAAATAGGAGAGGAAGAGGTGAGAGAAGTTCATGGGTGTAGTGACAGAAGATATGATTGTAATGGGAGTGACTGAGGAAGAGATATAAGACGGAGGAATAAAGAAGGTTGGTACGCTAAGACGAAACAAAAAATGACCAAGAGAAAGAAGAAAAAATGGAATGCAAAAATTGGAAAAGCGAGAAAAAGAAAAAGGAATATGTAAAAAGAGGAGAAAGCAATTTTATACGAGAAAAACAACCAGGGAACTGAATAAAAAAAAAATAATAATCACAAAAAATGCCTCTCATAAACAAACACATAAAAAAACTAACAAAAACTAAGACGAATAACACGAAAAGTATCCCACACACAAAAAAGAAAAGAAAAAGACAAAAGCAAAAGAGTACCAAAGAAAAGAAAAAAAAAATAAGAACACACATCGCAGAACGTAATCCCTTCACAGCCGGGACAAATAGAAGGGAAAAACAAAAGATATTTCTCCTGGTCCACTTACCTACGGGGACTGCAGTGGACCAGATTGCACCGCCACGCTTCAGGGATTCATTAGAGGAGGCGGTTGGGACTCTACGACGCCCTTAAGGAAACGCCAAAAACCAGGTCCACGTGGCACTGCTGGGAACCAAATACTGTCATGAATCCTACGTGAGAGATGAAGAAAAGAAGGATAAGGAGTTGTAGGAATATTACACCGATATTAATGAAGGAAAACACTTAATACTAATACACATATTCTACACTCTCATACGCATGGCAGCCACACTTATCCAGAATCCTTAGAAGTTCCACCTACAGGAAAGTTGTCGGAGTTACTTATAGGATTGAAGGATGGGAGGAAGAGAGAGGGTGAATAAAAACAAGAATAAGAGGCAAAAGAAAAGAAAGATCAAGAAAAAAGTAAAAAATAGTGAAGATATGAGGGAGAGAAAAACATTGAAGGATGGAACAAGAGATGGGAGGAAATGAAAGGTAAATGAAAAAAAAAGATGAATAAGAGCAGGAAGAACAGAAAGACCAAGAATAAAAACAGTAAAAATAGAACTAGAGATGGAAGGAGAAGAAATGGCAAAGGAGGGAGAAGAAGAATACCAGGAATAGCAGCAAGAGAAGGTAGAAAAGAAAGACCAAGATTAAAACAGGAAAATAATGAGGATATGAAGGGTAGAAAAGCACTGAAGAATGGACCATCTTGGCTGAGTAGATCAAAATATGGGAGGAGATGAGAGGATAAAGAAAGGAGAATAAGAACAACAATAAGTGCAGGAAAAAAAGAAAGATCAAGATTAAAACAGGAAAACAGTGAAGATATGAGGGATAGAAAAGCATTGGAGGATGGTCCGTCTTGTGGTGAATAGAATAAGAGATAGGAGGAGGTTAGAGGATAAAGGAGGGAGAATAAGAACAACAGTAAGAGAAGAAGAAAATATATAAAAGTAGAAAAGAAAGAAAAAGCAAAAAAGAGACACAACAAAAAACAAAAGTAAATTCCGTGCGAGGATAAAGGAGGAAGAACAAGAAGAATAAGAGAACAGAAGAAATATCAGCGAAAAAAACATTGAAAAGATGATAAGAAGAGTAGAGAAGACAGAACAAGAAAGCAAGATGAAAAAAAAAGGAACAACAAAAAAAAAATTCTAAATTGAGTCAGTAAAGGAGAGAGAACAAAACGTGTAAGAGGAAGAAGAGAAGAAATACTAGCGAAAAAAAAAACTCCATTGAAATCCAGGTAAGAAGAGTTGAAAATACAGAACAAGAAATCAAAACGAAAAAAAAAGAACAACAAAAACGAAAAAACAATCTAAATTCAGCCAGTAAAGGAGGAAGAACAAGAAGAATAAGAACAGGAAGAAAGAAAAACATTAAGAAGACAAGATATGACGAGTAAAGATAGGAAAAAAAAGCAAAATGAGAAAAAAGAACAATAACAAAAAAATAAATTCCAAGAGGACGAGGAGGAGGAGGATCAGGAGGAAAAAAAAGCAGGATAAGGGTTCAAGAGACAGACTCGCTGCATAAATGCTTTATCATAAGTCTAATACCATAACGAAGGAAAAATAACATGAGAGAGAGAGAGAGAGAGAGAGAGAGAGAGAGAGAGAGAGAGAGAGAGAGAGAGAGAGAGAGAGAGAGAGTACAAATCAGGAAAAGAAGCCAAAGAAGAAAGTTCGCTTAATATTCCACGAAAAGGATAAAGAAGAGTAACTTTGAGACACACACACACACACACACACACACACACACACACACACACAGTAGAGACACGAGATGAACACACATTACCAGATTCAAAGCTCAAAAGGGAACCCTCACAAAAACAACAACATGGAAAGACTGACACGGAAAGTAAAAATAGCTCTTGGATTATGAACGAGAGATAAGGATGGAGACTGGAACACTGTGAGAAAAACGAGGCTTTGTTCGGGAAAGTGGATGTGAATTATCAGCGAGAACACAGGCAGCTCATACAGCGGAGGGTTTGAACAGAGGGAGATGTGTCAGTGGTGGAAAGCTTTTGATGGGAGTGAAAAGTGACGGATATTGACTGAGTAGGTGGTGCAATGAGATCGATCGCTATAAGAAATAAAAATGGATAAAAACAAGAAGAAAGGATAGACACGAATACTGGCTTTAAAAGATATAAGAATAAGTACAAGAAGTTTAGCCACTTACTAATTATTTGGCATGAAAAGATCAAACAGAGCTTTCTTTAAAAATGTTAAAAATAAATTGCGAATAAGCTAGAAAAAAAGGAAAAGATAGACAACATATTAGTATTTAAACTGGAAAATATTGTATAAGAGGGATAAAGATTGACTAAAGTTCCATATGACATCGTCTTCAAATTGCACACAAAAAAAATTAAATAAGAAAAAAAATCAATTAATGGCATAACAAGAATTGATAAGACAGAATGGAGAATTTTAAAGGGGAAAAGAGAGAGAGAGAGAGAGAGAGAGAGAGAGAGAGAGAGAGAGAGAGAGAGAGAGAGAGAGAGAGAGAGAGAGAGAGAGAGAGAGAGAGACAGACAGACAGACAGACAGACAGACAGACAGACAGAGAGAGAGAGAGAGAGAGAGAGAGAGAGAGAGAGAGAGAGAGAGAGAGAGAGAGAGAGAGAGAGAGAAGGAATAAATGAAAAAATAAGTGAATAATATCAATCTATACCAAAGGAAAAAAACACAAAAAAAGAAAAATCAAGCAAAAAACCAAGAAAATAATCATAAACCATAAAAAAAACCACGAACTTAAAAATGAAGGAAAAATAAACTAAGATGGCGAAGTCCCTGGAAGGTTGAGAAGAGGGGAGGAGGGAGTGGCCGAGGAAACAGGTCAGTACAGGAGTAGGCACTAGGGTGTGATTAAAACGAGTCCATATAGAGGAGCTGCTGTGTAATTAGAATAGCACAAAGGACGGGAAAGGATTAGGGCGGCCGTGGAAGACCTGGCGAGGGAGAGAAGCGAGGGAGAGGAATTAGAATGAAGACCTGAAGGAGAGGTTGAAGAAGAATGAAGACCAGGAGAATGAAGATGTGAGAGAGAGAGAATAAAGAGCAGGACTGAAGGAACATGAAGACCTAGACTGAATGAGAATAAGGACCTAAAAGAGAGACAGAAGGAGAGAAAGACCCGAAGGAGAGGCTGAAGAAGAATGAAGATTAGGAGAGAGTAGAAAGAGAGAATAAAGAGCTGAAGGCAAGACTGAAGGAGCATGAAGACTTTGAATGAAAACAAGGAACTGAAAGAGAGACTGAAGGAGAGCCTGAAGAAAAATGAAGACAAGGAGAATGACTGAGAGGAAAAAAAAATATATCTGAAGGCAAGACTGAAAGAGCATGGAACCCTAAACTGAATAAGGACCTGAAAAGAATGAAGAACTGAGGGAGAGACAGAAAGGAACGTAAGACATGAAGGAGAGGCTGCAGAAGGAGTAGGTCGTTTCAAGGATCCTTATATTTTCTGATAGAGGTTCAAATCCTACTAATTGCGAGACTGTTTCTTCTTTTTATCTTCCTATTGACAGCAGTGGTGGAGATTATCAGCTTGTTATATTACGGTTAAAGAAAGTATTAGCTTCTTCATACCACCACGAGAAACTAACATTTTTTTTATATACCACGTGGGCTTTTCACGGGAATTTATGGGCTAAAGAAGATACTTTTTTGGCGTACCTCCTATCTTAAAACCCACCCGCTAGGAAACCATTGCCCCGAGTGAGGAAGCCCAACCTACACTCGGACCGTGGACAGCATTCGAACCCTTGCGCTTATTTAGAGATAATCGTCAATACCAATGTTAAAATAAATAAATATATAGTAAACAAACATCTAATCAACTAGAAAAGAAACGTACCAAGAATTTAGCAAGTTTATATGAGGTAGTTCATAAATAAAAATATTTAATCAACAAGTAAGAGAAAACTTTAAAAAAAAATCAAGTATAACCTATATACCTCAATACCAATGTTAAACTTAATGTCTGGTAAATAAATGCCTAAACAACTAGTAAAAAATCCTATTAATTTAACTCTAATCTAAATATTTAACACTTTCAGTACTGGGACACATTTTTACTGTGAGATTTGTGTGCAATTAGACCATTTTATTGACATTAGGAAGGATCTATGAATGTCAGAAGATTAATGGCCACAGTCTTCACTATTTCAATCACCCACATGTATTTCTGAACCTATAAAATCACCAAATAGTAAGCGGAATTAATATGGAAACGCGTCATGGTACTGAAGGGGGTTGAATAAGTAAACAAGGACATTTTTTTCGTCAGGAGGCAGTCAAGGTCATATTGAAAGGCACATTCAAGGTCAAACATAAAAAAGGTCACATTATATTATCTTTCGAAAGCAGTTTGAGAGACGAGACAGTTCAAATAAAACCTTTTTCTCTGATGGTCTTTATAATGCCCAGGCACAGACCTTCCCGAGTGTCCCTCCTCCATTCTTTCCCTTCCTTTCTTTCCTGTTCCTCCATTCTACTCGTACTTTCCTCTCTCCATTTCAGGACCTCCTTTGAATCGAGTACTCTGCTATTTCCCTTCTCTCTTTTTTTTTTTCTCTCTCTCTTTCCTGTGAATTGGGTACTGTTATAGTGAGCTCTTTTCTCTCTGTCTCTGTCTCTGTCTCTCTCTCTCTCTCTCTCTCTCTTGCTTTCCCACCTTCATTTTTCTTTCTCCATTTATTTCCTACATCAATTACTGTTCAATTTTCCTTCCTTCATCCGTCTTTTCCTTTACTTTTTTCCCCTCTATTTCTTCTCCGAATTGGGTACTGCCATATTCCCTTTCCTCCTTCCTCTTTCACTTTTTCATTGCCTTTTTTTTATTCCTTCGACTTATCTTTCCCTCGTCGCGTCCAATATCTGAACTTTGAGTCTATGTGCCGGTTTCTTCCTCTCACGTGCAGCTCCCTAGTTTCATTCGCTTTTTTAATCTGACCTCACAACTTTCTCTCCCCGGTGTGTTTTACCTCCGTCCTCTAACCCCGAGCCACTCTACACTGCTCCACTTTCTTTCCCTGTCCTTGATGTCCCCAGTCCCTCGCTGCACAAAGCCTCTGAGGTGATGCAAAGTTAGTTACACTCGTTTTTCAGTCATATCTGGTGGTTAATTGAGGCTAAACATGCTGCGTAGCTAACTTTTTGTGGGATCTTTTAGTATTTATGTTTCTTTTCCTCCGTTTTTCTCTACTTTCTCATTCGTTCTTGCTCTTTTTTCTCTCTCTCTCTCTTCTATTTATTTCTATCTCTCCCTCTCTCTTTACTTCCTCATGTTTATATTTTTTTCTCTAGCCAACGCTGTTTCTACTCCTCCCTCTCCTTACTTTCTCACATTTTCTATTTTTTTTCTCCTCTTCCTCCTCTTCCTGTCTCTACTCCTCCCTCTCCCTGTCTCTCTCTCATAACTACTATATGTGTTGGAGCGGAAAAGAGAAAACAAATAACTTCTTCCCCTTTACTCTCCTTCTCTCATATCACACTGGTCCACTTATCTCCTCTTCTTTCCTCCTTTTTCCTCCTCTTCACTTTCCTCTTGTTCCCCGTTGCTCACTATTAATTTCCCACTAAAGGTTGACGCATTAAAGAATATTTTGAGTGTAATATAATCTTCGACGTCAGAAAATTAAGTTGGAAAGGGGAGTGCGTCACTAACAGAAAAATGTACCTTAGTGAGAAAATAAAAACTTGCTAATATCACTGTATAAAAAACGCCTCAAATAATTTTTTCTCATGATGTAATCTTTCAGCCCTTCCTCTTTCAACCCGTGCACCTATTTTTTTTTCTATTCTCTCTTCTAAATGTATTATTCAACTTACTATCTTTTTTTTCCTCATGATTCAGTCTCTCACCCCTTTCTCTTTCAACCCTTTCACTTATTTCTTTTTTATTCTCTCTTCTAGATGTACAATTCCACTTACTACATTTTTTTTCTTACCTCTCAACTTCTCTTCCCTTTCTCTTTCAACCCTCTCAATTCTTCTTTCTATTCTCTCTCTTCTATACGTACAATTCAACCTACAACCTTTTCATCTTACTGCTCTATCTCTCTCCCATTTCTCTCTTAACTTTTTTTTACCTCTTCTTTCTATTCTCTCTTATCTATACATACAACTCGCCCTGCAACCATTATTTTCTCATTTCTCAACCTCTCTTTCCTTTCTCTCTTAACCCTCTTTTTTCTCACTGCTCCATCTCTCTCCCATTTCTCTCTTAACTCTTTCAATTCTTCTTCCTATTCTCTCTCATGTATACGTAAAACTCGCCCTACAATAATTTTTCCTCACCTCTCAACCTCTCCTCTTTTTCCCTGTCAACCCTCACAAGTCTTCTTTCCATTCCCTATCTTCTCCTACACCTACCACTCTTTTCCTTCAATCCCTACCGTAAATCCAGATCGTTTCCACATGAGTCGCATTATGTACAACAAAATCAAAATAAAGCACAATACTTCAACACAAAACCCAAATCTTTCGCACCCTCCCCTGCCCTCTCTCTCTCTCTCTCTCTTTCTCTCTCTCTACGTACGAACAGGCTTGCGAATCCAGGTCATTTTCAGATCAGTCGTGTCTTATTTACGATAGAATCAATACGTACCGATCGGCCCACATCCGTACCTCGCCGCGCCGGGCTGGAAAATGGAAATTATGTTATAAATCCCACAGACGAGACTGCCTGGTGCGCTGAAACGAGAGAGAGTCCAACTGGCAGAGGGGGATTTAAACCTTAGTATGATGGCATGATGGTTCGTCTCTCTGATTCCCCTTCGTTTTCCTTGCTCTCTTTCTCTCTCTCTCTCTCTCAGTGTGTGTGTGTGTGTGTGTGTGTGTGTGTGTGTGTGTGTGTGTGTGTGTGTGTGTGTGTGTGTCTTTTTTTTTTTTCTTCCTTCATGTTATTTTGTTCATTTTACTGCTTCTGATTTGTGTTTTGGTGTTTATGTGTGGTTGTTGTTGTTGTGGTGGTGGTGGTATTAGTAGTAGTAGTAGTAGTAGTAGTAGTAGTAGTAGTAGTAGTAGTAGTAGTAGTAGTAGTAGTAGTAGTAGTAGTAGTAGTAGTAGTAGTAGTAGTAGCCTTGCTCGTAACCTAGAATAATATAAAAACATCTCTATTTCTATGACATTTGCTGTTTTTCTCTATTTTGTAGACGAGAGAGAGAGAGAGAGAGAGAGAGAGAGAGAGAGAGAGAGAGAGAGAGAGAGAGAGAGAGAATCACACTCTTTAACCTTTAGCCTCTTACTTCTCTGTATTTTTCCCGATTCTCGTGTTTTGTGAAGCTGCAAGGTGATACAGTGAGAGAGGAGGAGGAGGAGGAGGAGGAGGAGGAGTAGGAGGAGGAGGAGGAGGAGGAGGAGGAGGAGGAGGAGGAGGAGGAGGAGGAGGAGGAGGAGGAGGAGGAGGAGGAGGAGGAGGGATAATCGTCTGCATTGTGGAAAAGAAGGAATTACATATTTGTGATATCTTAGTAATGGACATAATTTTCATCTTTTTCTTGTTTTAGTAGTAGTAGTAGTAGTAGTAGTAGTAGTAGTAGTAGTAGTAGTAGTAGTAGTAGTAGTAGTAGTAGTAGTAGTAGTAGTAGTAGTAGTAGTAGTAGTAGTAGTAGTAGTAGTAGGAATTGTTGTTGGTTGTAGTTGTAATTGCAATAAAAAAAATTCGAAACTCATAACCAGTTTAAAAAAATAGTCCCACCAAAATAAAAGCAACAACAACAACAACAACAACAACAACAACAACAACAACAAGAAACGGACAAATAAAAACATATACCAAGCCTTCACTCATCTCTAACTGCTCTCCCCCCCCCTCTCTCTCTCTCTCTCTCTCTCTCTCTCTCTCTCTCTCTCTCTCTCTCTCTCTCTCTCTCTCTCTCTCTCTCTCTCTCTCTCTCTCTCTCTCTCTCTCTCTCTCTCTCTCTCTCTCTCTCTCTCTCTCTCTTTGTCCCACCCTCTGGTCCTCCCACTCCTCACCCCTTTATGATCCCCTCCTCTTACTCCCTCCCTCTCCCCTCTCCCCCTTTCCCCTCCACCCTCCCCGCCCTCCGCCCGTCAGTCAGTCACAATTCAAGGAAGCAAAGGAAAAGTCGCCAAGTCGCTTTAAGGTCGCCATTATGAGTAATTGAAACAGAACTCTTGGTAACTCTCTCTCTCTCTCTCTCTCTCTCTCTCTCTCTCTAAGGTGTTTATGGGTGTAAAATCTCGATAATTCATGTTTAAAAGCTTTGGAGAGAGAGAGAGAGAGAGAGAGAGAGAGAGAGAGAGAGAGAGAGAGAGAGAGAGAGAGAGAGAGAGAGTTTGTTTATACCTACTTGATAAACAATGAAACGATACGTAATAACAGTAAATCCCCACACACACACACACACACACACACACACACACACACACACACACACACACACACACACACACACACACACACACACACACACCACACAGACACACACACTTGTATACAAAAGCGTCATATTTTAAAATTTTCATATTCATTTAGGTATTTTAAGAGAATACAGTATTAACAACACTCCAACCTTATCATAATGCGAGCCAATGATTTTAAACATAAGCAAATATTTCCCAACACGAAGGAACGACTAAGATGAAATATTAACGATCTTACTCTTTGCATTATTTCGCTCAATGAGAAGAGGAAGAGAAGGAAGAGGAGGAGGAGGAGAAATAAAAGGATATAATAAATGGCGAAAATAAAGACTCACATGCTCTATAGTTGAAGAGAAATTACTCGTATGTCAAAGTGAAGTGGCCATTGAATAGGTAATGGCGACTTTTCATGCATCGTTCTTCTCTAACTGCAGAAACTCAACACTCGTGACGCAGATAGATAGATAGATAGATTTTTATTGACCACAAAGAAATGTTATCTTTACAAAAATACTCTTAAAATATGGTCCATCACAAATGCTTTCCTTTAGAATTCATGAATGTCAAAATTTTATAAAATATAACACACATATCGTGTAAGACGCCTTGTGATACCAAACCTGTCGTGAGATACTGCAGCGCCCACAGGAGGCTTGTGAGAAGGCTACGTGAACTCCCTGTCTGTGTCTGTATTTACAACTTCCTATGACTCGACTTCATTCAAGAGGGAGGTTCCAAGACATTTTTGCCTTTCCTTTAGCTAATTCTATCGGCTTTGTAAGGAGACTGACGACTGCGTGGGCCTTTTTCCTTTATATATTTGTTGCCCTTGGCTGGTTTTCCTCTCTTACACTAAAAAATGAATAAATACACACGGTTGATAACACACACTGAGATAGAAGAAACAAAGGCATTTCCCCACATCGATGCAAGTTAGTACAGGTATCGTTACTGCAAGTTTAATGGGCAAAACACGAGATAGTTTTCGAAATCGCTGCAAGCTATTACGATTATTATCAGTAGAAAGTTGAATGAAAAAACAAGGGTATTTGCCCACATCGATGAAAGCTATTACTGGTATCATTAGTGCACATTTAAAGGACAAAAGAAAAGTATAAAGATATTTCTCTGCTCCATCCTTTCTTATGATTTAGGAGACAAAAATACATCTTCACATAAACGTAAGCTATTTTTACTACCATTATTTTCTGTTGAATTGCAAAAGTATCGTCCTCAACTTACCAATCTATTCCAGCACAAAGGGTATTTCTCCTCATCGTTGCAGACTATTGCTCTTATCATTATTTCCTGTTGGTTTACAAGACAAGCGGCATCATGTACTTGTCAGTCTACCACAACAGCAATGAAAGAGAATAAAGAAAAGTTGTCCACATCACCACCTTTGATTTTAATACAAGATAAGAGTCTTTTCATCCTCTCCATCAATTCCAATCCATCTCAGCAAAATTTTCTTCCCTTTTGTACCCATCTCTGTTTTTCCCCTCAGGTCTCTCTATCACAGTCTGGTCTGTCACTATTTTTCCTTTATATCTTCCCTGACTCTCTTGATGTCCTCCACACATCCTCACTTTTATTCTTCCCTTACTTGCTTGTCTATCTATTCGAAACTACCTCAAAAAAACTTCCTTCTTTCTGTATTTACATTTATCATATCTATCTACTTTTCTTTTGACATTCCTCCTGTTATCAACACTGTCTAATATCTTTTCATACCTTCCCTCATGTTTTTGTTTCTCAATCATTTCTTCTTTATCTAAATTTGTCATTTCTCACTTGTTCTAGTTTTATACAATTACAGGAAATGCCACGTGTAAACCTGTTGTGTTCTTCAAAGAGACTATTACTATTTCATCTTGTTCTCTGTGTATTTTCATTCTATTAGTCATGGCATGCTTTCTCTGAGCTCATTAACAGGGAGACTGCCACGTGTAGGCCAAACAATATTCCTGCAATGCTCGTAAAGTGATAGTTTTTTGCTTTTTTATTGCCATTTTTCATGTTTAATATTTCGCTATTAATAAACTTTACCTGTGTGACGCATTCCTGCATTTCCACTTTCTCGTCATCCTGCAAATACTAAACAAATACTTCTAACTTTCACATTTCAAACCATTTACTCGCTGCGCCAGATTTATGCCTGAAAATTCAGCGCGCTTATTTAAACACTTTTATTAACTGGCGCGTTGACACATTTGATAAACGAGATTGAACTTTTTTGAACAAATATAGAATCACAGGGAATAATAAACAACGCAACAAAAATACCCAGGACCACTAATGACATCCACACCACCACCACCACCACCACCACCACCACCACCACCATCACCACCACCTCCACCATAGCCATCACCACCACCACCACCACAGCAACAACAACACCACTACTGCTAATCTACTACTACTACTACTACTACTACTACTACTACTACTACTACTACTACTACTACTACTACTACTACTACTACTACTACTACTACTACTACTACTACTACTACTACTACTACTATTATTGATAATGATGATACTACTATCCTAAGAGAGAGAGAGAGAGAGAGAGAGAGAGAGAGAGAGAGAGAGAGAGAGAGAGAGAGAGAGAGAGAGAGAGAGAGAGAGAGAGAGAGAGAGAGAGAAGGAGACAAAAAGAGAGATAGAAATAAGAAACCAAAACAAAAACCAAAGAAATATAAGAACACAAATAGACACCCCAAAAATTCCCATCCCTTTATCATTCACAGGTGTATAATTAATCACTCATTATCATACATACCTGCCGCAGCGTTATTATGAAATGAGGTGATAGAAGACGATGAGTTTTTCCCCAAATCGCGACGCAACGCAAGACTCGTGAATAATGAAAGAATTGGTGACACAAATTACAAACGAAGAGGAAAAATAACTATGGAAAAAAACATGAAAGGATACCAATTTACGTGTGTGTGTGTGTGTGTGTGTGTGTGTGTGTGTGTGTGTGTGTGTGTGTGTGTGTGTGTGTGTGTGTGTGTGTGTGTGTAGTTTTGATGTCATAATGCTTGGTTTGGCTTCAGTTGTTACCTTTCCATTATATGTTACGTTTTTACATTCAAGTTGGTTAGAAAACGAGATGGTATTTTTATCCATATTGCTTTTCTCTTCCCATTTTCTTTTTGTTAATCAATTACTACTACCACTACTACTACTACTACTACTACTACTACTACTACTACTACTACTACTACTACTACTACTACTACTGCTGCTGCTACTACTACTACTACTACTACTACTACTACTACTGCTGCATACTACCACTACTACTACTACTACTACTACTACTACTACTACTACTACTCCCCTTGATAGTGTTTTTCCTCTTAAAGTTGAAAAAAAAATGGTATAAATTCTACCACTTTTGTCTTTCATTACCAATTAGCTCCCACCACCACCAGCACTACCACAACTACTACTACTACTTCTACCACCATGACCACCACAACTACCACTACTAATACTACCACTACTACCACTACTAATACTACTTCCTTTTAATGTCCCACAAAAGAGTCATTGATCCATAATACCAAGGTCGTTACAAAGAATAGGTGTCGCCTCTGGGTCTGTTTCGGCTCCAGCGTGAAGGTAAAACGTTACCACCAATTATCCTGGAAAGTGGGACCTGGAAGCCTCGAATGTCCCCAAAGGATCATATGGTCTGAAATTGACTATACCAGCCTTGTACCCTTTCTCTCTCTCTCTCTCTCTCTCTCTCTCTCTCTCTCTCTTGTTCCTTCGTCCTCTGTGTTTATTTTTTGTCATGTTTTTTTTCTTCTTTTCATATTTTCTCTAGTTATTTTCTTCCTTTTCTCTCTTTTTCCATCTTTTTTTGCTTTTTTGTCCATATTTTCTTATTCTTTTTCTTCATTTTTTTCCTTCCGTCCTCTTTTTTTCTTTAATTCTTTTTTCTTCTTTCTATTTTTTTTTTTTTTTGCTTTTCTCTTTCCTCTTATTCCCTATGTTTCCTCTTCCTTCCTCACTACATTCTACTCTCATTCACATCTCTCTTCTCTTCCTACTATCTATGTTTCTTGTCCTTTCCCTTTCTTTTTTTATATTTTTTCTTTCTTTTTCTCTTTCGCTTTGCATTTTCTTTTTCTTTTCACTCGGCGGAGGAAAAAGTTAGCAAACCTTTGAAAATTTTATACCAGTCCTTTCACTAGTTTCTTTTTCTCGTTTCTTTTCCCGTTTTTGTTTATTTTATTTTTTGTTTTGTTTATACGTTCCTTTCTTCATTCTTCCTTTCTTTCGTTGTTCCGTTACTGAAAATTCATGCAAGGAAAGTTACTGACTGTTTTTAAGTTGCTGCACTAAAGTTTCCTTCTCCTTTTGTCTCTTCTTCCTTTCCTGTTTCCTCAATCACGTTCTTTTCTTGCCTTCATTTGCTTTTCCTTTTCATTTTCATAGTGGCCTACTGTCTCCCATCTCCCTCTCTCTCTCTCTCTCTCTCTCTCTCTCTCTCTGTGTCTGTCTGTCGCTCTTCTCTTAACCCAACTTCCCTTCAAAAGAAAACGCAGTCACACAAAAATCGCGTTCTCCAATTCTTTGCTTCCATTTCTACGTACTTTTCACTGTCATATTGTTTTATTTGCTTCACTCTCCACCTTCCCCTTGGAGAAAAGAAATGTCGAAGTCTCTGGCGAAACAATACTAGTTCTCTCTCTCTCTCTCTCTCTCTCTCTCTCTCTCTCTCTCTCTCTCTCTCTCTCTCTCTCACCAATTAATCACACCTCAGATAGTTAAACACCCACTTATTGTTTTGAGTTTCCAGGTAAAGACTCTTGAGCAATGAAAGAGAGTGTTACCTGTCTTACCTGTACTACTAATGAACACCCCTCTGTACACCTGGACGCCTTTACACCTGGATGCACCAATGACACAAAGGGACAGATCATTGAGTAAAGTGCTGAGCTTAAAAAAATGGTGTGAAATTTGATAAAAGTAAGGTTGATTTGAGGTTTTCGAAGCGAGCTAATATTTAGGGGACGTAATGAGGAAATGAAGGGTAATGTAACGATATAACACGATGCAGATTGGAATATAAAACGAAGATCAAAAGAGAAAAGAAATAAGACAAAGTTAAAGAAAGAGGAAAAGCGTAAAATTGAAAAAATAAAAGACTTAGATAAAAACTAAGAAAGTCAAGACGAACAAGAAAAAAAAGTTAAACCTGAAGATGAAAACGTTATTAAAAAAAGTACAAGAAAAAAAAGATAGGAGGAAAAAGCGAAAAAAAAAGAATAAGCAAAATGAGTGAACAAGGTCTGAAATACCGAAGGGAATCTAAATACACTCACTTGGAGCTAAAAGGAAGGATTTTTAAAGCTACTAAAAAAGGTGACAGAGATGGAACAGGGACAACGGTCTGAAAAAAGTCAAGAAACACCCTGAGGAGTCGAGCTGGGAGGCAGGCTGGAGGCTATAACGAGACATAAATACCGCCAAAAATCACTGTAAGGAGATGAAATAGTGATACAAATTACAAAAGAAGATGGAAACTAACCTGAAATATGAGTTACGTAGTCTTGTTGATAGAACCACAAATAATACACAGAAAAAAAAAAGAAAATAAAACAAGAGACTTAAATTACTGTAAGGAGATGAAATAGTGATACAAAATACAACAGAAGATGGAAACTAATCTGAAATATGAGTTACTTAGTTTTGTTGATAGAGCTACAACAGACACACACAAAAAAAAAAAAAAATGGAAACAAAATTCTACAAGACTTAAATTACTGTAAGGAGTTGAAATAGTGATACAAAAATACAACAGAAGATGGAAACTAATCTGAAATATGAGAGTTACTTAGCTTTGTTAATAGAACCACGAATGACGCACAGAAAACAAAATTCTACGGATTTAAATTACAATACGGAGATAAAATAATGGTAAAAAAAGGATCATAAAAAGGAAATTACGCTAAAATATGACAGTTTAATAGTTTGTTTTTGAGAACGACGAAAGATATACTGAAATTCTAAAAGACACTGAAATTACTTACTATAAGAAAATGAAGCAATGATACCAAAAGCAACGTAAGATGGAAACTAAGCTGAAATACAACAATTTAATAGATTTTTTGACAGAATGACGAATGCTATACTGAAATTCTACAAGCCTCTGAAATTACTGTAAGAAAATGAAATAATGATACAAAACACAGAAGATAGAAATTAAGCTGAAATATGACAGTGAGGTAGTTTTTCGATAGATTTATAAGTGATAGATTAAAATAAACAGAGGACAAAATTCTACAAGAGATATAAACTACTGTAAAGAAATAAAATAGTGACACAAAATGCAACAGAAGATGGAAATTAAGCTAAAATAACACAGTTTATTAATTCCCTTAAAAAAAAAAGACGAAAAATATACCTAAATAAACAGAACACAAAATCCTACAAGAGACTGAAACACGACTAAGGCCACTGAAACGAATCTAAAACCACACATACCTTAAAAAACATTAAAAAAAAACGACAAAAAAAAAACCTGAACAAAAAATTAAGCTGGAAATGACTACTAAAGCGACAGCAGTGAGGGGAGGAGCTGTATAGGAACATATATATAGAGAGAAGATCTTTATATATGGTTGGTATATGAGACTGGGATGGGGCTCCGGTAATGAAGGAAGGGACTTGTAAAGAGGGGAGTTTTAATGGAAGTTGACTGGAGGGTGAGAGTGAGGGAGAGGGAAGCAGGGAATATGATGGAAGATGAGATAGGCATGAGTGAAAGTGGTATGGATAAGAGAGAGAGAGAGAGAGAGAGAGAGAGAGAGAGAGAGAGAGAGAGAGAGAGAGAGAGAGAGAGAGAGAGAGAGAGAGAGAGAGAGAGAGAGAGAGAGTATATTATGAAAAATGAGTACATAAGAGGAAATTAAACAAAGGAAAACAGTGAATGAATGAAATAAAATAAATAAAAATGAAAATGAATGGATGTAAATGAAGTGAATAATAGACGAAGTGAATATGACGAATGAAAATAATACCGAATAAATAAATAAATGAACAATAATTAATACACACAAGGAAATTAAAAGTGAAGACCAACCCCCCTCAATACTGCAACCTATTTTTACCTTACGATATGTGTACGATTAGACCATTTTATTGACACTAGGAAGGATTTATGGAGGTCAGAATATTAATGGCCAGAGTCTTCACTATTTCAAACCACACGTAAGTTTCTGAAGCTGTAAAAAAACACCAAATAGTAAGCAGAATATGAAAACGCGTCATAGTAGAGAAGAGGTTAAGTATTTTGAAGCCTCTCTAAATGAAAGTAAAAATAAATGGGGAAGATGAAAGAAAATGGGAAAGGGGACAACTAATAAACGAAGCCAGTGAATGAAGCTTACAAAAAAAAACACCAAATAGTAAGAAGAATATAAAAAAACGCGTCATAATACAGAAGAGGTTAAGTGATATTTGAAACCTCTCTAAATGAAGATGAACATGAAGGGGAAAGATGAAAGAGAATGGAGGAAGGAGACAACCAATAAATGAAGCCAGTGAATGAAGCTTCGTCTAATTACTTCCCAATGTTCCCTTTGTATTAGGCGGCGGCATGAATCTTCTCGCACAATAAGAGCCAAACAGATAAGATTTTTGAGTAGCTGAACAAAACAATGATTAGAGCATCCACACTAATGAAGCCAGCATCTCTCTCTCTCTCTCTCTCTCTCTCTCTCTCTCTCTCTCTCTCTCTCTCTCTCTGTGTGTGTGTATGTGTGTGCGTGTGTATGTAACAAGGCCACAAAACTGCAATGAATACTACAGTGAAGGAATATTGTAATGCTCTCTCTCTCTCTCTCTCTCTCTCTCTCTCTCTCTCTCTCTCTCTCTCTCTCTCTCTCTCTCTCTCTCTCTCTCTCTCTCTCTCTCTCTCTCTCTCTCTCTCTCTCTCTCTCTCTCTCTCTCTCTCTCTCTCTCTCTCTCTCTCTCTCTCTCTCTCTCTCTCTCTCTCTCTCTCTCTAGGCCACAAAACTGCATGGCATGTTTTCTTTTCAAATGGAGAATGTAGAATATGTAAAATGAATACTAAGGAATGAAGAATTGCAAATACCTCTCTCTCTCTCTCTCTCTCTCTCTGGGACCATGAATATTGATACAGCTAACCTTTGTCCGCGTGTGACCCTGTATTGCCCCTGCTAGTCGTCGCCTTTCACTCCTACATAACGTCGTGTAAAGAAAAAGTGAAAGCAACAGTCTCACTCCATTAGTCCGGACTCTCTCTCTCTCTCTCTCTCTCTCTCTCTCTCTCTCTCTCTCTCTCTCTCTCTCTCTCGTATTTAGCTTCATCGGCAACAAAACATGCGCCTCGATTTTTATTTTTCGTTTCCGTTTTCTTTTCTCTTCCTTTTTTTTTTGTGGGATTCGTCACGTTCCTATTTTTTTATTCGGTTATTTTTCCTACTTTTTTTTTCATATATGGTGATGATGACGGCTCCTTATTTTTTTGATACTTTTTCATCTCATTTTTTTTTTCTCCTTCGTTTTCTTGTCTTCTGTATTTTGAGTTGAGTTTTATTTTTTGTTGTTAGGAATGTTGTTATTATCATTGTTGTTGTTGTTGTTGTTGTTGTTGTTGTTCTTTATTATCATTATTATTATTATTATCATTATTATTATTACTATGTTATTGTTATTATTATTGTTGTTGTAAGCAGTTGTGGTGGTAACGAGGGTGGATGAGATAGTAGTAGTAGTAGTAGTAGTAGTAGTAAAATAAGTAACAGCAAGGGTCGTAATAACAGTAATGGTAAATAGACAAGAGAAGTGAATAAGATAAAATAAAAAAACACAAGAAAGAAAGCAAGGAAAAAAAAAGATAACGGGAATAACCTAACTTAACCTAACCTAACCTAACCTTACCAAATTTAACCAAACCCAAACCTAACCAAACCTAACCAAACTTAACCAAACCAAACCTAACTTAACCTAACCAAACCTACCATAGCTTAACCTAACCTAATCTAACCTAACCCAACCCAACCCAACCTAACCAAACCTAACTTAACCAAACTTAACCAAACCAAACCAAACCTACCATAACCTCAATCACAATCACTCTACTTTCAAACCACTCAAATTCATCAACCTATCCACCCAAAGGAAGACTAGCATTTCTCTTCTATTTTGGGGTCAATCACTCCTCCTCCTCCTCCTCCTCGCGGCTGACAAGTCCTGACGAATCACCGGCGCGTCTCGAAGTCTCGGTTCCAAAGTCCTGTGCAAACCGAAACCCCGAGTCAGTTTCGAGCTGGTGATTCACGGTGGACGAGCAGCGAGGAGGAGGAGGAGGAGGAGGAGGAGGAGGAGGAGGAGGAGGAGGAGGAGGAGGAGGAGTATGAGAAATATCACAAGCAAGATTAATAAGAGGAGGAAGAGGAGGAGGAGGAGGAGGAGGAGAGGAGGAGAGGAGGAGGTGGAGGTGGTGGTGGAGGAGGAGGAGAGAGGAAAATAATAGAGCGAGGACGAATAACAGGAGGAGGAATAGTAATAACATCAGTAATAAGAAAAGGAAAACAAGAAGAAAGAGAGGGAAATAAGAAGAGAAAAGAAGGAGGAAGTGAAGGGAAAAGAAAAGAGATTGAAAGTAGATGGAAGGAGCAGAAGGAAGTGAAGGAGAGGAAACAGTGACCAGAAAGAGAAAGGAGAGAGAATAACAGAAGATAGGAGGGAGAGAAGGAAGAAGAGAAGACACTGAACAGAATAGGAAGGGAGACAAAAAGTAATAAGAGAGAGAGAGAGAACAACAAGAATAAGAAAGGAAGAGAAGAAACATTGGAATAAAAAAGAAGGATGAGAGAATATAAGAATAGTAGAAGTAGGAAAAAATAAGGAAAGAAGAAAAGAGAAGATTACACACAGTCTTATCACCATCAACTCAAATTTTACTTCACATTTCAACACGAACCAAACGCTGCCAGGTAACTCACACCCGCTCGGGAAATAAGAGTCGTGATTTGATGCAATATTTCTCGCGGTGGCTGGACGCTAAGTGGCGCGCTGCTTGATGGGGCAGGAAACGGGCGTTGAATTTTGCTGGTGGGGGAATTAGTGTGTGGTTGTGACTCTTGTATTCCTTCAGTGTTGGGGTGCCTGTGCTCATGGAAAAGGAATCTGAGTGGGACGATTTTTTTTACTCCTTCCAGTGGAGGAGTCAGAGTGTGGCTGTGACTCTTGTATTCCTTCAGGGCTCATGTAGAAGGTATTTGAGCGAGACGATTTTTCTACTCCTGTTGCTGGTTGGGGATTCAGTCTTGTATTCCTTGAGTGTTAGGGTGACTGCTCATGTTTATGGAATTTGAGTGAAGCGATTTTTCTACTCCTGATTGTGGAGCAGTCAAGAGCGTGGCTGTGACTCTTGTATTCCTTCAGTGTTGGGTTGACTTGGCTCATGTAGAAAGTATACGAGTGAGACGATATTTCTTTTTCATATATTCTATATATATATATATATATATATATATATATATATATATATATATATATATATATATATATATATATATATATATATATATATATATATATATATATATATATATATATATATATATATATATATATATATATATATATATATATATATATATATAAGGTATACAGTGATCATCATAGACGTGAGTTACATAAAAAGATAGATCTATTGAAAAGAAAAGAGTGAAAATCATTATTCAAAAATGGGTCATATGTAGATTGTATTTGAGAAAGACAGTTTTTCTCTTCTTTATGTGAATAGTGATCATTATACACACACAGCAAAGGAGTCTACAAAGAATGAAAAGAGTCAAGATGATGATCCAAAAATGGGTACCTTTTTTTTTTATGTAAGGGAGGGTGACACCTTAAAATTAACAAAAAATCTATCATAAGGGTCCACTAATGTGTCAGTTCCTAAAGGAAATGAACTAGGAGGAATATTTCAAGTTAAGGTGACTTGGGACTCTCTCTCTCTCTCTCTCTCTCTCTCTCTCTCTCTCTCTCTCTCTCTCTCTCTCTCTCTCTCTCTCTCTCTATCTCTCTCTCTCTCTCTCTCTATATACATATATATATATATATATATATATATATATATATATATATATATATATATATATATATATATATATATATATATATATATATATATATATATATATATATATATATATATATGTATATCTGTCTCTCCTGAAGGAAATTACATAATAGGAAAGGTGAAATATAAAACGACACAATAAGGAATTCCACAATTTGCTGGTGAAATGAGTGATGGATACAAAATACAGATTTATTCTTGCATTGTTGTGTTGTGGAATATGTAGTGAATCTCTCTCTCTCTCTCTCTCTCTCTCTCTCTCTCTCTCTCTCTCTCTCTCTCTCTCTCTCTCTCTCTCCTTACATGGATTATAAAGATACATGTTTGAGAGTTATGAAATACACACTACATTTTTGTTTTTGACTCATTCTTTACGAGTACATTTGTCACAATATCAGTGTTCTGTGATACGCAGTACGTTTTTTGTCTCTATTTTTACATCGATTATAAAAAAAAAAAAAATAGTTTGAGTGTTATGATTGTTTTGATACACATGAGCGACAGATTTTATTCTTTTTATTTATTTTTTTTTCACGATGGGAGTGTGAGCGTTTTGAAGTGCCGTTTTTACCTACATGTACAATAACACGAGTGCATGTGACCATTGCATAACACTCGGCATTACCTTGTCTTCTATAGCCACTCTTTACAATATATGGTAAACGTGGACACACACGCGTACTCACACAGATACACTTACAAAAAAAGTAAATAATCAAAAAAATATTCCCAGGAGTTTCAATCTTACAGTGAGTAAAGCTAAAGAATGATTTTTTCTCACTATTTTGTACAACTTTGTGGTCCGCGAGGTCTCCAAGCGCACGGGTTCGAGTCCTGTCCACGGTCTGAGTGTAGGTTGGGCTTCCTCACTCGGGCTTTGAGATAGGAGGTACCCCAAAAAAGTACCCCCTTTTATCCCATAAATTCCCGTGAAAAGCCCACATGGTATAAATAAAAAAAATAAAAAACTATACAACTTTGGGATCATATTTATGTTTTACTATTCTGAAATTACATACAAAAGTAGGCAATTCTCACAGCACACGCAAAATTAAGAATAAACTCATGGCACACTCAACATAAGATAATTCTCAAGCACACTCAAAACTAAAAAAAAAAAAAAAAAAAAAAAAATTGTACCATATTTAATACTAAAAAAAGAAACTCATAGCACACTCAAAACTATACAATTCTCACATCACCTGCTACAATAAACAACTTTTTTTCAGCACACTCAAAAGTAAAAAAGAAAAAAAAATAAAGTAAAAAATTTATAGCAATCTTAAAACTAAACAATTCTCAAAAACTAAAAAAAAAAAAAATACAAAATAGAATAAAAAAAATAAAAAAATATGAATCTCCAAAATAGACAATTATCAAAAGCACACACACACACACACATACACACACACACACACACACACACACACACACACACACACACACACACACACACACACACACACTCCCACTTGATAATTGTATTTTTAACGCTCTGCTCTCTCATAAATGTCCCGGTTGATTCACCACAAAGGTAATTCGTCCTATAAAATAATTAATTAGTGGTGGTGTTTAGTCCGTGGGTGTAATATCCCTGTTAATTCACCTGCAGGCTATTCATCCCCCTACATGAAGCTGGAATAGGACTCTGCATGACGTTACATAAATGAAGCCGTCGTACTATTAGCCTGTTGCTGCCTGTACCCGCCTTACACCCAAACATAACCAAGACAGGCCGCCGTGGTGCAGTGGAACCATGCGTGCTTTGGGGTCCGAGGGGTCTCCAAGCGCACGGGTTTGAATCTTGTCCACGGTCCGAGTGTAGGTTGGGCTTCCTCACTCAGGGCAACGGTTTCCTAGCGGGTGGGCTTTGAGATAGGAGATACCCCAAAAAGTACTCCCTTTAGCCCAGAAATTCCCGTGAAAAGCCCACATGGTATAAAAAAAATGACTGCATTGAAAGTACAGTACCACCACCACCACCACTACCGAAGAAAACGATGGAAGACACAAACAGTCGGGTTATCACTGATTCCTCCCTCGCTAAACACTGATTCCTTTCTTCCTTCCTTTGCCTTGATGGATGGCGCGGTGGTCAGGCCCTTCCTTGTCCGAGCCCCAATCGAGTATGGGTTCACATCCGCTACTGGACAAGAATAAATGTCTCAATCCCTTTCATTTTTTGCTAATAAATCGAATGGACCTGTTTCTGATTCCTTTTCTTTATTCTTCTCCTTTCGTTTCTCTTTACGATATTGCAAGTTGGTTATTGTTCGTGTAAGGCAGATAATTCTCTCTCTCTCTCTCTCTCTCTCTCTCTCTCTCTCTCTCTCTCTCTCTCTCTCTCTCTCTCTCTCTCTCTCTCTCTCTCTCTCTCTCTTCTATAATCACACATATACATACAGAGAGAGAGAGAGAGAGAGAGAGAGAGAGAGAGAGAGAGAGAGAGAGAGAGAGAGAGAGAGAGAGAGAGAGAGAGAGAGAGAGAGAGAGAGAGAGAGAGAGAGAAAATATTTCTGACTTCTCCTTCAGTCGTCGTTATTAGAAGGGAGAAGAAAACCCTTACTGGTCTGGTTTCTGGGAAGATCATATTTTCTGAAGTTAGAAAAGGAGGAGGAGGAGGAGGAGGAGGAGGGGAGGAAGAAGAAGAAGAGGAGGAGGAGGAACAGCTGACTACTATCCACCTACTAAGTTTATATAACCTTCATTTTTCTTCACCTTCTGGATGAAAAAAAAGAAGAAAAAATCAACATTCTTTCTTTTCTAACATTTTTAGGCTTACATTTTCCTGAGGGAGGCTAAAACTTGAAATCTTGCTCATAGGCATCTCATATTACCCTCTCTCTCTCTCTCTCTCTCTCTCTCTCTCTCTCTCATCAGCCAGCAGCTTTCCTCTACAACTATCCACCTTCCACACACTTTCACATCCACCACCAGCACCTGACCTTCACCTAAGCCACTCCCAGAACTAAGCAGCTAAGCAACCCTACACTCTGGCTCTCCTTCACCATCACTATCTATTCCCTCACCTTTACGAAGATTTACCTGTATACACAAACCTTACGTAAATATTCCCCCATCTCTCTCTCTCTCTCTCTCTCTCTCTCTCTCTCTCTCAGTATTTCTTTTATTTTCAAAGTATTTATGTTATTGTTTCTGTGTATTCCCACGTGTTAAGCTAATTTGTATGCATATTCACAGTCTCTTGTATTCTGATCAATTTATACAAGTCTTTTTCAATCTGTGTGTTTTCGCGTCTTTATAAACGTGTGGCTACATTTCTACGCCTTTCTTTGCGTACGTCAACACTTCAATTATCAACGTATTATATTTTGCAGTCGTTCTTTTTACCTGCACCATCACCTACACCACCTTTATAAATGCTTAACTTCGTTTCTATTATTTTCTTCTCCTTTTCCTGTACGTTCACATCTGTACTACCTAAGCATTTAACCCCTTCAGTACCAGGACGCGTTTCCATATTCATTAGGGTTAGAATAGTGAGGACTGTGGCACATTAATCTTCTGATCTCCATACACTCTTCTTAATGTCAATAAAATGGTCTAATTGTATATAACCCTCAAGGTAAAAATGTGTCCCAGTACAGAAGGGGTTAAGTTCTGCACCATCACAGCTTTACTCTAACCCCACACAATTCTACTCCACACACATTTAATTCTTACAGTCATCTTCCTTTCCTACGCTAACACGTACACCATTTCAAGTACACACACCGTCTACTTTACATACAGGCATCAGTATTTTAGTTATTTACATTTCATTTACTTTCATTTATATTTTTCCCTCTACTTTTACACCAATTTAAGGTTATCAGTCTATTTTTTTTAACATTACCACTAATCTATATGTATATGAGAGGAAAGAAGGTAAGCTGATACTGTTTTTATTGTTACAACTACTACAACTATCACTACTGCTACTATTTTTACTACCACTGCTGCTGTTACTACTACTACTACTACTACTACTACCACTACTATACTACTATTACTACTACCACCATCACTACTACTACTACTACAACTACTACTACTACAACTACTACAACTACTACTACTACAACAACGACAACAGCAACAACAACAACTACTACTACTACTATTACTACATGCCGTCCTACAGATACACTTTCTCTCTCTCTCTCTCTCTCTCTCTCTCTCTCTCTCTCTCTCTCTCTCTCTCTCTCTCTCTCTCTCTCTCTCTCTCTCTCTTCCCCGGGGCGTCAAAAAATGCTGACTCGCGGGTTTATGGCGCAGAGGTGAGAGGCTTAGAAAGAGCAGGGCGTGTGAGGTCGGCCGTGATGCGGATGTTAAAGCGGAGAGGTTAAACTAGATCTCTGGAGTAGGAGGCAGAGATATATCAAGCCGGGTCAAGTTAGGTCAAGTTAGGTCAGTAAGGTCAGGTCAGAGCGTCGGTGGTGCTTCTTAAATCCCTTCAGTACCATGACGCATTTCCATATCCATTTTGCTTATTATTTGGTGATTTTATACAGCTTCAGAAACTCATGTGGGAGATTATGATAGAGTTGACTGTGGCCATTAGTCTTCTGACCTCCATAGACTCTTCCTAATGTCAATAAAAAAGATCTAATCGTACACAAATCATGGATAAAAATATGTCCAGGTACTGAAGGGGTTAATTGGTTCGCATTCTCAAACACTTCTATGCTTTACCTCCAATATCTCAAAAGGCTTTATTAAAATTTACACTGAGTTTTTAAGATGTTTTTACATTTCTAGAGGCAGAATGACATGATTGCTACATTAGTAACTGGAGAAACACTCTTGAAAACCCGCTAATCATCTCTGTGGCCTTGGAGAAATGTCGTGGTGAGAGAACAAAGCGTTTCTGAATACGGACCTTAGTGATGTAAGATTGTCGATATTCTCTTCTTAGTTGTGCGAAATTTTCAGATAAGTAAGTTTTTTCATGCTGCAAAACGCCAATAGGCCCACACGTGGCGGTCTATGTACAAATCTTGCCTATTTTCACCCACAGTGCACCATTCACTTGTCAAATCAGTCTAGTTAAGTAAGGCTGAAAATCCACATTACTCTCACTTATTCGAAACTTGTCTAACTTCACGTGCTCAGACACACCTGCATTCACATCTCTGTATGCTTTAAAGATTCATCAGGTGTGTGGTTTTGTGTGTACCTGAGAGGATGGGAACACACGCACGTACATACACACATACATACACTTACACACACCTGTCACGACTGCATCTCAGCATCCACGCCACACCTGCACGTTTACCTTTACACATCTTGAAATTTCATCAGCTATGCATTATGTATATCCACGCAAGGCTGGCGATAAGAAGACACACTTGTTATCTTTCATACATTGCCTTTCCGTCACTTCCTTTATACACACTCACACACACACAAACACACACACACACACACACACACACACACACACACACACACACACACACACACACACACACACACACACACACACACACACACACACACACACACCTGGCCATCCCATCATCTCTCTCCCACACACCTGCCTGCACACCCTCATACATGTGTTAAAATTTTATCCCGGGAGCTGAGTCTTTTAGGTTATTTTGCAGCTTTCAATACCACCTGCGTGCAAGTCCTTAAAGTTTACAGCACACCAGGCGGCCGCGCGTGTCTCCCTCCTGGCGTGGCTTGGTGGGCGTTGTGCGTTGTGTTTCTTCCACTTGCTACAAATTCTATCCTTCCATCACCTCGATAGCCAGTGTATTATTAACCCTGCTTTAATTGAACTGCTGTAAGTATAGTTATGTGTGTATATCTATCTTATTACAATTTCCCATAGCTTGCCAAAATATATACACATATACGTATATCTAGAAAACTCTATTTGAATGGTCATTAGGATGGGTGTGTATGCATTCGTTTATCTAAAATCTATTACCTTATCTTCATTCTACATAGACATACCCACACATGTTGGAAATGCTCCTGTATATATTACTTTAGATGCATGGATCTGATTTATTGACCTACTAATCTATCTATAAATAAAATAATATTAAATAATGCAAGAAATGCCATAAAAAATAACATATACAATAGTTTCCTTGCATAAAGTTTAACCTCTTCAGCACTGAGACACATTTTTATCTTCATATTTGTGTACGGTTAGACTATTTTATTGGCATTAGGAAGGGTCTATGGAGGTCAGAAGATCAATGGCCAGAGTCTTCACTATTTCAATAACCACATAAGTTTCTGAAGCTGTACAAAATCAGAAAATATTTAGCAAAATAAATATAGAAACGGGTCATGGTATTGAAAGGGTTAATTCCCTTCCACGATAAGATCAGAAGGAACTAGGAAAAATAGAATAGACAATTGACAAAGCACGACATGTAAAAAGAACTATCCATGATGGTTAGCAGTTCATGTATTAAAATGGAAGTAATGAAGCAATGAAACAGACAATGAGACAAGCACGTTATCATTACAGGTAAATGGAATCAGCTATGTAGTCAACACAATTAATATCAAAGGCGATCCGCGTATTACTGAAAGCTCGACTGGTAATAGAAGGAATACAACAAAGGTATGACTGAGGCTGTTATTACATTAGCAGACAGGTGAGATGCAGGTGACTTACGTAAATATAGATGCAGGTAAAAGTGGTGAGGCCATTATGTAAAGTAAACCATGCTAGTGTGTGTGTGTGTGTGTGTGTGTGTGTGTGTGAGAGAGAGAGAGAGAGAGAGAGAGAGAGAGAGAGAGAGAGAGAGAGAGAGAGAGAGAGAGAGAGAGAGAGAGAGAGAGAGAGAGAGAGAGAGAGAGAGAGAGAGAGAGAGAGAGAGAGAGAAAGACAATCTCAATGAGTAGTTATTCCACAATTTTACCAGTGAAGGAAGACAACATCGAGGGAGTTGAGTTGTACATACCTCCGTCGAATTTAAACCAAGATGAAAGGGATAAAAGAAAATAATAAAAAAAGAAGAAATTGTGATTGAGTATAATGACATTGGTAAAGAAAATTCTGAAAGCAAACTAAAACAAAATAAAAGAGTGGCAGAGATGAATAGTAAAGAAAAACAAAACTGCGATAGAATAAACAGCGATAAAACAACAGAACAAAATCATCGGAACTATAATAAAAAAGAAAGAAGAAAATAACAAGACAAGAAAGAAACCTGAATTCCAACTGAGGACAAGGAGAAGGCGACACAAGACACAAGCCTTATTAAATACGACATTCGCTGGAAAGTCTCTCGCATAGCAATTTCTTTTCCTACATAAGAGGTCGCTGGGATTATGTCGCAAGATGGAGGGCGTGTGTGACAGACCTTCATTAAACAGCCACTGAGATGATTCTGTTGAGCATCCCTGCCACATTTCCCTGAATACTGGACTGTGTGTGATTCTCGTGTTACGAAGCACAGTATGACAGACAGGCAGGTGCTGCATTAAGGGAAAACCACGGAAGTCCTTCAATAAATACTCAATAAGATGTTTTATTTAATGATGTCTGTCACGTATACTTTCTGTGCTTCCCAGGTTAGGTTAGCGTGTACGGGAATGTTCCTTCGTACCTCCAGTCAGAGAACAGTGATGATGCGAGCGTTTCATAAAGGGTAGACCACTTCACCTAATGTTTTCCCTCCCACGTTCATCTCCACTTACTGATCGTGTAGTGTTGTGATGCTGCGTATCTAACGAAACATTAAATGAACGCTCTCTTGTTCATCTTACCTCGTTTCACAAAAGTAAGAGGGCTTTCAACTGCTGTATTTTACATAACGTTCAAATTGATATGTTCGTAAGGGATATTGCGTGGCTCAAATTATGAAACGCAACACAGTAAATAAGAGAGCGTTTCATAAAGGCAGGAGTGCTTCACCTCATGTGCTAAACGACAATTATTTCCTATTGTTCTAATTTTTTTCTAGTCAACTGTAACTATGGCGAGAGTTTACTGGATAACACATTGTTGAAATCGGAGATGAGGACAGACAAAAAAGAGGAGAAAAAACAATAAAGCGTCCAATAAAGAGAGGCTATTTTCATTACATAAGTTGCCTGGCGTGAAATTTTGCCTTAATGCCTTAATGCGCTGCCACTTCTACCTTTGTTAAACCTCGTATAAAACATAAATAAGGAGGAAGAGGATGAAGAGGAGGAGGAGGAGGTGGAAGAAGAAGAGGAGGAGGAGGAGGAGGAAGAAGATGAGGAAGAGGATAAAAAGAGCAAGTTTAATCACTACACTGCAAACCAAGAGAGAGGGAAGCATAACCGTAGAGGAAGCAGCACAGGTGAAGACAGAGAGGTGAGACAAATGCATCCTTGAAAATCAGAGAGGAATTATTTCGCTTTCTCTCTCTCTGTCTGTCCGTCTGACATTCCCAATTAACTTGCGAATCTCAAGCGTTAATTTTTAAGGACTTTCACTTCTCCGCGACCGGTCTTCCCTCACAAAGCACGCAATTAAAGACTAAGGTCACCACAGATGCCATGCAAAGGTAAGGCGAAAGCAGACGACACAAACTCCTGCAGACACACTAATTAACGTTTCAAGGTATTGTGTAAATTAATGGGAACACCTGTAAACCACTCGCTGCTACGTGAACTAATATCCACATCAAGACGAAGAATTGAAATTAGCAAAGTTTAAGTGAGGTGAAGTCATGT
>NC_059286.1:10756139-10761139 GCF_017591435.1 Portunus trituberculatus
AGGTGTACATTTCTTTATCTTAAATACGTGATGACTAAAGGTTTAAGATATATCTCAAGGTAAACTTTCCCAAGGTATATCAAGATGCTTATAAGGACCAATATGAAAGTAAAAGTAAAATGTATAGATTCACAGGTAATCTTCCAGGTATTGGCTGCACAGGTAAACTCAAAGAGGATCACGAATAAGATGGTTTTACAATGATCAGTATTTCGCAAAGTTCACCGAATTTCAATAGCTGACCTGAACATCACAGACCGGAGGACCTTTGTATCCTTACCCTTCTTTTCATTTCCCTTCCTTTCCCTTCCCTTTCTCTTCCTCTGCCTTGCTCTGCCTTGCCTTGTCTTTCCTTCTCTTCATTTCCCTTCACTTTTACCTCAGATAATCAAACTTTTCCCATCACAAATATTTTTCTTTCACCAGACTGGAAGATGAAAAAACTGAACTTCTCTTACGAAAAATATATAGATGGAACACGAGCCCCCCCAAAAAAAAACATTGATATTATAAATGAAAAAAAGATGAACTTATGAACTAAAATATATTCGTCTTTGTGTAAATATTAGAAACATTTTAATTTCAACATTCACGATTATATTGGGAAAGAAATTACGCGATTATAAGACTCTAAATGCCAGGTGTGTAGATAATGAAGGAAAAAGAACTCCAGGTGTAGATAATGACGAAAAATTACAGGTGTGTACTTAATAAAGAAAAAAATCAACAAGTGTAGATAATGACGATAAAAATACTAGTTGTGTAGATAATGACGGAAAACAATGCCAGGTGTATGAAAATGATAGAATACAATGCAGGTGTGTAAATAAGGAAGGAAAATAATGACAGGTATGTAATCAGTGGGCGAAAATAATGCCAGGTGTGTAATAACTGACGGAAAATTTTGGCAGTTGTGTAATTAATGAAGGAAAATAATGTCAGGTGTATAAAAATGTCGGAATACAATGTAGGTGTATAATTAATGGAGCAAAATAATTATAGGTGTGTAATTAATGGCGGAAGATAATGTCAGGTGTGTAGATAATGGCGGAAATAATGACGGATGAGGATAATAACGGAAAGTATTAAAAAATGTGTAATTGATGAAGGAAAATGATACCAGGTGTGTAGATAATGGTGGAAATAATGACAGGTGTGTAATTAATAACGAAAAATATTGGCAGGTGTAGAATAACTGAAGGAAAATAATACCAAGTGTGTGATTAAAAAGGGAAAGTAATGTCAGGTGTGTAATTAATGAAAGAAAATAATGACAGGTGTGTAATTAATGATGATGGAAAATAGACAGGCAAGGAAAATAAACCATAACATTTTCTTCACCCTAATCTGTAAATCTCTCGTCATTTTTCTCTCTCTTTTATATTGCAAACATTATTAAGTAAAAAATGATAAAGATAAGAGTACAGAGAGAGAGAGAGAGAGAGAGAGAGAGAGAGAGAGAGAGGCACTTTTTTTCTACTGGCAAAGGATAACAAAAACTGTGACAAAAACTAAGCCCACTGAGGTGCCGGTTCCCAGACAAGTTGATGTAGTTAGAAAGGATTCCAAAGATGGTATAGGAGTCATAATTCTTTATTTTTTTTCAATCTAAAATATTAAATAGATTGACTACACCAAGACAACACCACAGATGAAAACAATGGAAAGGTAAGACAGACAAGACGAGAAGACCAAAAACATATCACACAAAAACAAAGAGAAAACTACAAAAATAGAACTAAAAACAATAAACAATGAAATAAAATGTATGAGAAACAACAACACAACAGTTCTGAAAGATAAGATGAAGAAGATAAGACAAAGAAACACAGCACTCTAAAAATACAAAGATAAGCTTGCCAAAGATCAAATGAAGATAACACAAAGAAACACAGTAATCTAACAATTTAAGCTTGCCAAAGATCAAATGAAGACTAGACAAAGAAAGAGTAATCTAAGAGTACAAAGATAAGAGCACATGTAAAGAAGAAGTAATGTAGTAGAGAGTACAGTTTTACATCCTTCTCTGGTCTCCCGCCTCGTTAAATCCAGCTTGAGTGTGAGTGTGTGTGTGAGTGTGTGTGTGCCTTCATTATGAGCGTGGCTGGCAGGGCTTAAGTAAGGAGGGGAGGAGGTATTAGTGTTGGCAGGCTTCACATCTTAATTATCCAGCTGCAAAACACTCTGGTATTAAATGACACACATTACCTCTGAGTTATCACAACCTCTCCTACTGTTCCTTTCTCTCCCTCTCTGTCTGTCTCTCTCTCTCTCTCTCTCTCTCTCTCTCTCTCTCTCTCTCTCTCTCTCTCTCTCTCTCTTTCGTAATCCTTCCCCATCTCCCTTTCCGTCTCTCCGTTTCATCCACCTTTAATCCTGCCCATCATTCACTCCCTCCTCTCTCTCTCTCTCTCTCTCTCTCTCTCTCTCTCTCTCTCTCTCTCTCTCTCTCTCTCTTCCTTGTCACCTACATTCACACTTGTCCTCCCGTTTATCATCTCCCTCTCCTCCTCCTCCGCCTCCTCCTCCTCCTCTATCCCCTCCACCCCTACACTGTCCCCTGCTAACAAACAAGAGCTCTTTCTCACTATATGTAAACCTTCCAAATTTCCAGAAACGAATAAAAAAAAGGCTAGAAAGAACTTATGCATTTTTTTCTCTTTTTTTTTCGGAGTAAGGAAGTTTGCGTAAGATTTAATTCCCGGCAATTCCCCGCCGCGGAGATGAGACGGTGCGAAAAATTGCCGGGGAAATTAGCGACTTGCGGCAAACTGGGAGGGGAGAAATTTTTGTTGCTATTGCTTTTGTTGTTGTCAAGCTTTGGAAGTATTTATGAGAGAGAGGAACGGGAGGAGTCTTGAGGGAGGGAAGGAGGGAAGGAGGGAAAGAAGGAAGACACACAGGGAAGGAAGGAACACATTAAGGGAAGGAAAGAAGATATTGAGGGAAGGAAGGAAGACATTGAGGAAAGGAAGGAAGGAAGGAAGGAAGGAAGGAAGGAAGGAAGGAAGGAAGGAAGGAAGGAAGGAAGGAAGGAAGGAAGACAGTGAGGGAAGGAAAACAGTGAAAGAAAGAAGAAAAACACGGAGGGAAGGGAGTAAGAGAGTGAAAGAAAGAAAACAGTGAAGGAAGGAAGGAAGACAATGAAGGAAGGAAGGAAGGAAGAAAATTAGGGAGGGAGGAAAGAAAGGAAGAAAGCAACGCTAATCCTTCTTGTGGTGAAACGATTTGTGTGTGTGTGTGTGTGTGTGTGTGTGTGTGTGTGTGTGTGTGTGTGTGTGTGTGTGTGTGTGTGTGTGTGTGTGTGTGTGTGTGTGTGTGTGTGTGTGTGTGTGTGTGTGTGTGGTTTTGTTGTGTCAAAGAGAAAGACAGGGACAGAAAAAAAAAAACAGATGGATAGACAGATAGACATACATAAACGCAAACATAAACAAGAAGAGTCAAACAGAAAAAAGACATGGAGAAAAACAGAACAAACAGACAGATAGACAATAAAACAGCCAGCCAGAGATAGACAGACAAACAACAACAATAACAACAACAACAAAAACACAGGAAAAAACAGCAAACCACAGCCAAACAAAGACGAAAGTAAAAAAGGTGTCAATTCACTTAACAAACAACAACAACAACAACAAAAACAACAGGAAAAACAGCAAACCACAAACAGAGAGCCTGCGAGGGAGAGAAAAAAAGTAAAAAAAGGTTTCAATTCACTTATCCAGCAATTTTTGACTACCATTCTCTTCTCTGTTCAGGAAAAAAAACACGTATATGGACCTTTTTTTATTAGTGTTGTTGCCCTTGACCAGTGCCACTCCTACATAAAAAGGAGAGACAATCAACCATCCACTTAGACAGAGCGACAGACTAATAGGAGAGGATCAAGTAAAGTAGAAACAAGAAAATAAAGACACAAGAAAGAAAAAACGAAAAAAAAAATGCAGTTAAAACAGATTCACTAAATGAGAAATAGTAAAGATAGATATAAGCAAATACACAGACAAAAATCAACAAAAAAGACAGATAAACACAGATTCAGTAACAGACAAACCAATCAGACAAACACACAGACATCCAGACAGTCTCGTCTCATCCAAACCACCTCCACAATTTAGATAATCAAAAGAACAACAACAAAAAACAGATAAAACACATCAATTCACTAACAGACAAACCAAACACCAGACAGACAAACAGACAGACATCCATCCAACCTCATCTCATCCAAACCAACTTCATAATTTAGATAATCAAAACAACAACAGAAAAAGATAAAACATACTAATTCACTAACAGACAAACCACACAGCAGACAGACAGACAAACAGACAGACATCCATCGAGTCTCGTCTAATCCAAACTCACTCCATAATTCAGAAACAACAGAAAAAACAGTTAAAACAAACAGATTCACTAACTGACACACCACACAGCAGAAAGACAAACACAGACATCCCTCCACGCTCGTCTCATCCCAACTAACTCCATAATTTAGGAAATAATCACAAACAACAACAGGAAAAACAGATAAAACACAAATTCACTAACTGACAAACCAAACACTAAACAGACAAACACACAGACATCCCTCCACGCTCGCCTCATCCCACCCAGCTCAATAATTTAAGAGATAATCACAGTTCCACAAGGTCTGAGGCAGGAAAATGAAACCAAACAGTGGTACGGTGTCAGTTTCACCCGATGCAAAGCCGCGAAAGTGTTCACTGTTCGTCAGCGCACCTTTACCCCACCTGTAATTCGAGGAATAAAAAGGAAACACGAAACAAAGAAAAGAAACAGAAAAAACGGAAAATACCCTCAGTGGATTGTGTGTCTGGTCGAGGGAAAGTGGGAAAAAAAGAGGGCGAAAAAAAGTATCCGTGTTTGGAGACTCGTGGAGCGATAAGAACATTTCAGTAAAGGCGCAAGTATTTCCCTCATTCCCGCCTCAGTAAACACAAATTCCAGGCATTACACGCGGTCTTAATTCCCCAAAC
>NC_059286.1:10771139-10818639 GCF_017591435.1 Portunus trituberculatus
CAGACAACTGATAAGGGCAAAGGTACATAGCGAGTGATACCTGCGTTGATGAAAGACTCTGCACAGGTGAGGAGGGAAACGGTACGCTGGAAAGAGTTACTGGAAATGAAAGAGGGAAAAAATGGAGTATGGAAATTTACGAACACAGAGGGAAGGTAAATGAAGGGTTAGATGTATAGTTAAAATGGTGATATGGAAGGTGAGAACATGTGTATGGGAACGAAAACTTCTGGGATTGAAAGTTCTGAGGAGGAGGAGGAAAATAATGAAAGGATGAGTGAGTGATTGCATGGGGGGTGGTGTAGGGGTGTCTTGAGGGTAAGTATGATAGAGCATGTATGGGGGATATAAAGTAATGGTTATAGAGGCAAATGATAGGGTTATTTTTAAAGGAAGCCAGTGAGGGGTATCTGATAACTTTCTTAGCATGTTATTTAAGAAGAATTTAAGATAATAGCAGCATATAATTTTGTCTTCCAGTCTTTGTGTGTGTGTGTGTGTGTGTGTGTGTGTGTGTGTGTGTGTGTGTGTGTGTGTGTGTGTGTGTGTGTGTGTGTGTGTGTGTGTGTGTGTGTGTGTGTGTGTGTGTGTTTCACTGTTTGATCTGCTGCAGTCTTTGACGAGACAGCCAGACGTTACCCTATGGAGCGAGCTCAGAGCTCATTATTTCCGATCTTCGGATAGGCCTGAGACCAGGCACACACCACACCGGGACAACAAGGTCACAACTCCTCGATTTACATCCCGTACCTACTCACTGCTAGGTGAACAGGGGCTACACGTGAAAGGAAACACACCCAAATATCTCCACCCGGCCGGGGAATCGAATCCCGGTCCTCTGGCTTATGAAGCCAGCGCTCTAACCACTAAGCTATCGGTGTGTGTGTGTGTGTGTGTGTGTGTGTGTGTGTGTGTGTGTGTTATCCGTATACCAAAACAAGTCATGCTTTCAGTATTAATATGAATTTCCATAGAGAGAGAGAGAGAGAGAGAGAGAGAGAGAGAGAGAGAGAGAGAGAGAGAGAGAGAGAGAGAGAGAGAGAGAGAGAGAGAGAGAGAGAGAGAGAGAGAGAGAACATTGCATACGCTCCAGCCTTCACATTGCTCGAGATACAGGGAAGGCAAATGTTACTGAGCCAACACTGCAACACAAGGCAAGGTGAGGCAGCCAGGCAGGCAGGCAGGCAGACACACACACACACACACACACACACACACACACACACACACACACACACACACACACACACACACACACACACACACACACACACACACACACACACACACACACACACTCAAGGCATCGCCCTCAGCCCTCCTTGGTACACAGGACCACCACACAAAGGCAAGACGTTCATGCATGTAGCTGTGTTCATTGATGTACCTTAGTTGTTACTTGTGAAGGTTTTATTCTGTTTTATCTATTTCAATTAGTTTTCTTTCAATTATGATCGGTTTGACAGCTTTTTATTATTATTATTGTTATTATTATTATTATTATTATTATTATTATTATTATTATTATTATTATTATTATTATTATTTTATTATTATTATTATTGTTATTATTGTTGTTGTTGTCATTTTCATCATTATTATTATTACTATTCTTCTTCTTCCTCTTCTTCTTCTTATTATTATTATCATTACTATCATTATTATTATTATCAGGTAATTATTTGATACAATTTCTCTACTGTTATTATCAATCACGTGTATGTTTTGTATCAAGCATATATTATCCATCATAATCTACCTCTCATTTATCCATTGTGTATTGTCTTCATGTATTTTGTATTGCTGTTTATAGAATCATTACCAACCGATCACAAAGCGACCCTTCCCTTTAATTAATTACCACCTATTTTCTATTTCTGATATTAACTTTCCATAACAGTCACGAATTAATCACCTCTAACCTACAACTTGCCACAAACATTACCTTTCTCACCCCCATCAATTGTCTTGGATTAGTAATTAACCTTCACCTCTACGCAATCTTCTATGCAATGCCACTTTACCGCTGATACATTCCAACAGTACTAATTTTCCCTGCCTAATAAATATCTGTGTCAACTCTTCACGCACACTCGCGGAGGAGAAAAATGGCGTTTCAATTCAATATTTTATGAGTTATCAATGTATATCTGCTTATTAATTATTCCTTTCTCTCCATATTTTTTTTTTTTTTGTCTAGCAGGTTTCATTTTTCGCTTTGAATTAATATCTATTCTGATTTAATTCGCGCGGATGAAAAATAATGTATAGATCTGGTTAATTTATCACAACTGTGTAACGGTGTAGTTTATCTATCATTGGGTTCTCTCTCTCTAGGCTTCACTGTGACTTAATGTTTCGTTCGTGATGGATATAAATTCATTCAGTTGCGAAATTATCCTTTGTGTGTAAATGTCATATGTATAATTTTTTTCCTGATTGTTATTTGTTCTTTGTCGACTTTTAATAATGTCATATGCATTTTTCTTTTATGTTGTCATTTACATTTATTCATTTTCTATATACTTTACTATTTCTATCAATTGTTATCAGTGTTTTTATTTCACCCTTTATATTTTCCTGTTTCTGTTTAACAATAATGAATAATCTCCCTCTCCTCTCTCTCTCTCTCTTTCTCTCTCTGTGATCACTCGTCCATCAACAAAGCAAAATAAACAAAGATTTCCATAAATTCGATGAAGGAAGACGAAAAGGTTAACCACCATTTATTCAGTTATCCTTTGCCAACATTCACCAGTCACTCCGCACACTCTTTACCTTCCTGCTTCATCCACATTCTATATACTTATTTCCACTTACATTTATCCCTTCTCGGTGTCTAAAAACATCAAATTTTTTTTCTTCACCTCTTTATTCTTCTTCTCTTTACTTTACTACTTGCTTTTTATGCTCTAATCAATATAATAATTTAGTAATATTCATCAGTGGTTACCTTTCCTCCAATATTTTTTTACTTTCTTTATTTTATTCTATTTTGTATTCTATTTTGTATTCCACCTTATGAATTTTTGTCTCTATCGTTTCATCTCTTTATTTTATCAGACTCTTATTTCATACTAATGTTTTATCTATCCTGTCTTATTTCTATTTATCCATTTACGTTACCTTATCTTTCTAGTTTTTTATTCTTTATCCTACCTCACCAATGTCTACCAGTAACATCCATCACTAAATATTCACCTACACTCCTTATTCTCCTATTGATCTCTGTACGTTACTTAATATATTCTCCATCCTACCATACTGGCATTTACCTTCAACTCTCACCTATAACTATCTACCTTTATTATTCTCCATCTATTTCTCTACCCTTGCATTATTTTTTTTACCTCTATCCTATTCTCTCTCATACCTCAGTCGTCTTAACCAGCTACCTTCACCTGCCAATTCCTACGAGAGAGAGAGAGAGAGAGAGAGAGAGAGAGAGAGAGAGAGAGAGAGAGAGAGAGAGAGAGAGAGAGAGAGAGAGAGAGAGAGAGAGAGAGAGAGAGAGAGAGAGAGAGAGAGAGAGAGAGAGAGAGAGAGAGAGAGAGAGAGAGAGAGAGAGTCACACAATAAATATCTTCCCCACATGACACAGTGTCGCATGCTTGGCCACAATACCCACAAGTAATAATAAACATTTGGCCATCCATCATAATTCATATAACAATTATCTTAGTTATCCACCTAATCCATCATAACCTTCCTAATTAACCCACCTTACTTACAACACCTGGATAGATTTCTTAATGCTCTCCCTCTCACTCTCTCTCTCACTCTCACTAATGCATATGATTTACCTGTAATTTATAGCACCAATACTCACTCTCGTTCTCTCACTCTCACTTTCTCTCTTTCTCCTTCCTCTTCTCCCTCTTCTCTTTGACTTTCTCTCCACTCATCTGATATTTCTTCCCTCCTCCAGTTCTTCACATCCCTCCGGCTCGACTCTATCTCTCCGTCTCCCTCCCTCCCTCCCTTCTCTTCACTCAATGTTTCTTCCTCTCTCTCACTCTCCCCTGGTTCTCTCCAATCGCTGTCTCTTCTTTTCTCTCTTATCTTCTTCCTTTGGTTTTATTCTCTCTCTCTCTCTCTCTCTCTCTCTCTCTCTCTCTCTCTCTGTCAAACGGAGTGAGAGAGAGAGAGAGAGAGAGAGAGAGAGAGAGAGAGAGAGAGAGAGAGAGAGAGAGAGAGAGAGAGAGAGAGAGAATTGAGTTTTCGTATTATCAAATGCTCACCGTATTCGCTGATTTTTTTTCCATAGGAGTTAATTAAATAGATTAATTTTTAGTACCCGTCCGAAAATTTATGACCCACGGGATAAACTGATGCAGGAGTGAGGCGCGGGGCGAGTGGTGGCCATTGATAATTGAAAGTCCGATGTTTTAACCTATCAACCTCTCCCTCTCCCTCTCCCTCTCTCTCTCTCTCTCTCTCTCTCTCTCTCTCTCTGGACGTTGACAGGTCATTGAGGTTGAGTGTAGTAGCCCCATAACGAGGAAAAATGTGTGTGTGTGTGTGTGTGTGTGTGTGTGTGTGTGTGTGTGTGTGTGTGTGTGTGTGTGTGTGTGTGTGTGTGTGTGTGTGTGTGTGTGTGTGTGTGTGTGTGCCCGGAAAATAATACCAGCAACACCCATAACAGCAAGTACACTAAAAAAAAAAAAAACACAACAAAATCGACAAAATTCCAATGGTAAGGGAACCAAACCAATAAAATAACACCAACAACAACAACACCAATAACACCAACACTGCAGAAGAACTACGACACATGTGCATGCCTCAGGAAGTCTTGCCTTAGGATGGGACCCCTGAGTGTTATGAGGCACCGACCAGCACAATGAACCACTCTATGAATCACTTACAGAACGCATTAACTCTTGCAAAGCTCCCGGAAGTAAGGAGTAAGAAGGAGCGGGAAATAAATCAACAGGAACACCTAAATTGCTAGCCACTACACCGCTATTAGAGTTAACTACACCACGCCATCACCACCACGCGCAGAGACGAAGGCAAGTGTTGTAAGGGGACTAAACACCATAATGAACTCTGCTATTCTACAGGTCGTTTTCTGAAGAGTCTCGCGTGTGGTGTTGTAAGAAATATGAAGAAGATTTTAAGGGTTGGTTTTTTTGGCCTTGCAGTGTATGAAGAGTGTTTACTGTTTGGTTATTTATCTCTCTCTCTCTCTCTCTCTCTCTCTCTCTCTCTCTCTCTCTCTCTCTCTCTCTCTCTCGCTGTGTTGTAGATATCACTAATTGAGAATTTCAATTATTCCTGAACGCGGTACTTGTGTGTGTGTGTGTGTGTGTGTGTGTGTGTGTGTGTGTGTGTGTGTGTGTGTGTGTGTGTGTGTGTGTGTGTGTGTGTGTGCACACACACACACACACACACACACACACACACACACACACACACACACACACACACACACACACACACACACACACACACACACACACACACACACACACGCAAGCACCTGTCGGCCTGCTTACCAACCTGATCTAATTAAGGCAAGGCAGAATTACTAAAGTGATTTCTCAAAAACACCCAGATTTGAAGATGGCACTGTAACGTACCCTTGTGACTCAGTGTTTAGTGAGAGAAAGAGAAAACAAAGGAGAGAGGTACGAAATAATGTTTTGTGGGAAAGAAAAGAAAATTAGAGATAGGAAGGTGTGAGTGAGTTTCTGATCCTTTGAGAGAGAGAGAGAGAGAGAGAGAGAGAGAGAGAGAGAGAGAGAGAGAGAGAGAGAGAGAGAGAGAGAGATAATTACATAAATTAAGTTCATTACGATATTGCCTCATGCAACACACAAAGTTCTCTCTCTCTCTCTCTCTCTCTCTCTCTCTCTCTCTCTCTCTCTCTCTCTCTCTCTCTCTCTGTGCAATAAGATATTCTCAATACTCAGAGCAGAAGAGGATTGTGTGTATTGACAGGAACAAGCACACTCCTTTGATACTGAGGAGGAGGAGAAGGAGGAGAAGGAGGAGGAGGAGGAGGAGGAGGAGGAGGAAGAGAAGGAGGAGAAGTAGGAAGAGGACGAGGACGACAACGACAAATGATTACTAAAGATAGGAAAATATGAACAAATCTCCAATACCTTGCATGTTTGACTACAACTTCTAACATGGTCTTGGTAAATGGATGGAGAGAGGAAAGCAGGATTTGAATGGTTAGAAAAAAGTATTGTAGCAGAAAAAAAAAGTAAAAGGGTTCAGATTATTGGAGGAAGGAAAGAGGAAGAAGAGGGTTGGAACGAAGACAAGGAGGAGAACAAGAAAGAAGCATATATGAGGGAACGAAAGGAAGAGGAAGGACCGAAAATGATGAAAAAAAAGTAAGGAAGAAAAAAAAACTAAAAGACTAAAATAACAAAACAAAAACAAAAATAAACAAATAAATCTCAGCAAGCAACAAACCACACACCACGCAAAACAGAAAAACATCAAAACAGGAAAAATATACAAAATAGAAACAAAATAATAAGAAAGCAAGAAATAAAAAAAAAGAGGAAAAGGGGGGAAGAGAAACACAACCACCACCACCGCGACCACCACCACCACCACCATCACTACCACCACCACGACCATCACCACCACCAACAAGGACGAAGTGAACACAAGGGAGGTACGGGATTCACAAACAATATTTTCCTTACCTCACTTTTTAAGCCTTGAATCTTTTACAGGCTGACGCTTTCCAGTCCACTGCAGCTCCAGCCCACCGCCCGCCGCCCGCCGCCCGCTAAGCACCGCCGCGCCGCCTCTGCTTGGAAAGAAAGGACTTATTCCCTCTGCCGCTAGAAGACTTCCCATCGTGTTACCTTTAATGATAAGAGAATAAACAAATGAATAAATAAACTAATGAATAAATAAAGAAAATTAATGAATAGATATAAAGAAGAATGATTGAATACATGTATACAAAATCTATGAATAAAATAAAAAGAAAATATTGAATGAATGCATAAAAATTTCTTACTCTCTATGTAATTCCAGCGAGTGAATAAATAATGAAGATGTGTAATAATAAGTAAAATATATATGTACGTTATTCATCAATGCATTTCTGAATTAATAAGAGACATTTAATAATAAGAGCAATAGTGATAAGAGGATAATTTAATTTATTCTTTGTCGTAACTTTTGAATAAGTAATAAAGATATTTCATCACTGACAAAAGAATCGGATATTTTATTATTTATTACAGTCTTTGAATGAATAGTAGACATTTAGTGATAAGTGGAACAAGATGAATTATTCTTTATATTATCATTCACTTTAGTTTTCAAATAATAAAAAAAACATGTAGAAAGAGGAAAATTTTGTAATAAAGATATTTATAAAGATATTCGCATATTTTATTACTTATTACAGTCCTTGAATAAACAGGACACATTTGGTGATAAGTGGAACAAGATGAAGTATTCTTTATATCATCATTCACTTTAGTTTTCAAGTAAATAATAGAAACATGTAGAAAAAGGAAAATTTTTGTCTGAAACATAAATTATTCTATTAATTATTAGATATTGACTTTTCTACAGGGAACAAATTATATTAGCATAATTATCACCACGATTGCAGAATGAAATTAATGGTAGAAAAAAATATCATGTAACTGCGCAATTTTTCATTTTCAATATTTGGGGGAATTTGGCTAAGGAATTAAAAGGTATTGGTGAAAAGCGGTACTTAATAAAACTGCTAATATAAAACCAAACAAAATTGCAAGTGGTAAATTAACCTTACTATTAACCTTACCATTTATCAACACCAAGGATAAATAACACCAAAGGACGAGAGACGAACCACCAATGAAACTCAAACACAAGCTAAAACTCAAACTACACAATATTAATACGATGTGCTGTGAAACGCAATAAAAATAGTACAGAATATTAAAAGGAAAAGAATAAACACACATTCAGGACACAACATGATAAGAAGAACGGCGAACAAAAGACAAAACGGGATTATTCGACCAAAGATAAAATAAAAAAAATAAAATAAAAACATTGAAACTTACAACTTGAGTGGAGACGTGGAAGTTTACCAGTGATACGCAAGTCAATTGAGGCTAAATATTATAACGGGAAGCAAGGGAGTGAGTGGCTTTACAAGTTTATTCTTAACTTTTTAACTACAATGACACGTTAACACATTCATTCTGCTTACTATTTGATGATCTTATATAGCTTCAGAAACTTATGTGGGGGTTGAAATAGTGAAGTCTCTAGTTATTAATCTTGTGACCTCCATAGACTCTTCCTAATGTCAATGAAATCGTCTAATTATACTCACAACTCCTGGTAAAATGCGATCCCAGTACTGAAGGGGTTAAAACGCCCAATTTACATATCGAGATTAAACGAAGGAAAAAGCTTTGGAAAAGTTAGTGGTGAATAAAAGAAAGGGAGAAGCTAAATATAATAAAAGGAGGCAAAAATAGAAAATATAAACTACAGCAAAATAGTGTAACTGGAAACAATGCGAAGAAAAGAAGTGCAAAAAATAAATCAATATATAAATCAGCTGGAGAGAGAGAGAGAGAGAGAGAGAGAGAGAGAGAGAGAGAGAGAGAGAGAGAGAGAGAGAGAGAGAGAGAGAGAGAGAGAGAGAGAGAGAGAGAGAGAGAGAGAGAGAGAGAGAGAGAGAGAGAGAGAGAGAGAGAGAGAGAGAGAGAGAGAGAGAGAGAGAGAGAGAGAGAGAGAGAGAGAGAGAGAGAAAACACACATTTGAACACTCTAAGAACAACGCCACGCCCTTGTCCTCCCCTCCTCCTGCTCCCCACCCCTCCCAACACCCCTTCCCCTCTTGCCAGTCTTCCCCTTCCTCCCCCTTCCTGTTTCCTTGACCCTCCCACATCCATCCCTTCCTTGCCAGTTCTCCCCCTCCCCTGCTCCTGTTCCCCGACCTTCCCCACACCCCTCCCCCTCTTGGTCAGCCCCTCCTTCAGGTTCAAATGGGAGTAAAGGTCATTAGTATCACGTAATAATGCAGGGAGAGTTATCACTGTAATCGCTCACTGCTCTAATGTCACTGTTCTCTCAACGCTGGAGAATATCACGGCTCATTATTTTGGTGGTGGTGGTGGTGGTGGTGGTGGTGGTGGTGGTGGTGGTGGTGGTGGTACTACAATAACACCCTCTACTATTACTACTATTTCAACACCATAGTCTATCATACCTTAACTGCTTTACTACTACTACTACTACTACTACTACTACTACTACTACTACTACTACTTCTATTACTACTTCTGCTGCTACTTCTATTACTACTACTATTACTACAACTACAACTACTTCTACTACTACTACTACTACTACTCCTACTACACCATTACCGTGACCACCATAACTCCTTCCCTTAAAAACACACAAACCTATCACTAGTCACACCAACCACCACCACTACCCACCACCACCACCACCACCACCACCATTTCCTGACAGAAGGCAATAGAGAGAGACCCGGAGACCCTTTAGAAGTACGAGTAGGAGTCACAGGAGGAAGAAGAAGAAGAGAAGAAGTGGAGGAGGAGGAGGAGGAAGAGCTTCGGGTTGCGTGAATATAACTTATCACCGCCGACTTTCGCAGGCTCGGTTACAAAATTTACAGCGTCCCCGATGGCCAAGGAAAGCGGGAATAACGTCGGCACTTCACTTCGATTCCCTGCCATGCCGTGCGCCGCTGAATTAGTGGGCGGGAGGGAGAAAAAAAATACATGTGGATGAAAATGCCGGTGAAAATAACGATAGAGGCAAAAGACGCGCTCGTGGAATTAGACTTGCTAGTATTGAGTAGTGGCGGAATGTGTGTGTGTGTGTGTATGTGTGTGTGTGTGTGTGTGTGTGTGTGTGTGTGTGTGTGTGTGTATGTGTGTGCGTGTGTGTATTAGTTGTGAAATTACTAGATTCGTGAAGTGAGTTATGCATGGCCTGATTATTATGCACTGAGTTCTCGCAGTGACGGACGAGTGTTCCCGCTACTGCTACATTGAATTGTGCATATATTTAGCAGTGGTCGGCGCGGTGGTGGTGCCTCAGGGGATCAATACAAGAAAAAAAGCAGCTTTAGATATAGCAGTTATAGTAATGGCGACTGTACGTAAAAATAGATGAAAATATATGCATACATACTGCCACGTGTGAAGGACAATGATAGATATACATTCAATATATTTAGCAGTGGTCGGCGTGGTGGTGGTGCCTCAGAGGATCAATATAAGAAAAAAAACAGCTATAGATATAGAAATGTGCATCGGGTTGTCGATATGAGTGAGGGAAAATAAAATATGCATATCATTTTTTTTTTTCAAAGTGGAGAGCAATAACGACATTTTGGATATCAATGAAAGAAGAAAATAACAGGTTTATATAAAAAGAAATGAATAAATAAATAGATAAATGAAAAATAGGAAAAAAATATATAAATGGAAATATATATACACACTATCACGAATGACAAACCTAAATATAAAAAAAAAACACAAAAACACATTCATGAATATATAAATGAATAGAAAAGCCTAAAAATCATACATACATACATACAGAGACAGACAGACATGCAGATAAAGAGAGAAACAGATAGACAGACAGATAGACAGATAGATAGGTAGTGAGTTAGAGATGGAAAGAAATAAGCATAAACAAACACATGCATAAAGATAAGCTGTTGAAAGTTACAAAATATAGTGTGAAAATTATCAGAGAGAGAGAGAGAGAGAGAGAGAGAGAGAGAGAGAGAGAGAGAGAGAGAGAGAGAGAGAGAGAGAGAGAGAGAGAGAGAGAGAGAGAGAGAGAGAGAGAGAGAGAGAGAGAGAGAGAGAGAGAGAGAGAGAAATAATCCGTTTATATTTTCACATGAAGCAAAGATTGAATAGATAAGTCTAAAAGTGAAAAGAAAGAGAAAAATATACAGCTGAATTCCTTTTTTTCAAACACACACACACACACACACACGCCCGGTAGCTCAGTGGTTAGAGCGATGGTTTCACAAGCCAGAGGACCGGGGTTCGATTCCCCGGCCGGGTGGAGTTATTTGGGTGTGTCTTCTTTCACGTATAGCCCCTATTCACCTAGCAGGGAGCAGGTACGGGATGTAAATCGAGGAGTTGTGACCTTGATGTCCCGGTGCTTGGTTTGTGCCTGGTCTCAGGCCTATCCGAAGATCGGAAATAATGAGCTCTGAGATAATTCCGTAGGGTAACGTCTGGCTGTCTCGTCAGATACTGCAGCAGATCAAACAGTGAAACACACACACACACACACACACACACACACACACACACACACACACACACACGACACTGAAAAAAATAATAAAAAAAAATCTTTCCCAGTAACAAGAGTGAGAAAATCGAAAATGAAAAAAGGAAAAGAAAAAAAGAAAGACTCCAAAAAATGAAATGAAAAATTAAATAAATAAATTCCATGAAGATAAAATATTTGAGTGTATTTACAAAATTTTTTGATAATTGCCAGTGAAAGGAAAACGAAACGGATAATGACTTTTAATACCCCAGAGGAAGATTAGAATTACAACGAGGATAAGAAGGATTAGGATTAGGATTAGGAGGAGGAAGAGGAGGAGGAAGGCGAGGAGGAGGAGGTAATGGAGGACGATCAAATAGAAGGCGTGGGAAGTTGTTGAAAATGAAAAAGGAAGAGGAGGAGGAAGAGGAGGAGGAGGAGGAGGAGGAGGAGGAGGAGGAGGAGGAGGAGGAGGAGGAGGAGGAGGAGGAGGAGGAGGAGGAGGAGGAGAAAGTGGAGGAGAATGAGATGAAGAAAGCCCAAGAGGAAGAGGAGGAGTGGGAGGAGGAGACGGAGAAAGCGTAGGAGGAGGAGGAGGAGGAGGAGGAGGAGGAGGAGACGGAGAAAGCGGAGGAGGAGGAGAAGGAGAAAGAGGAGGAGGAGGAGAAGGAGGAGGAGGAGGAGGAGGAGGAGGAGGAGGAGGAGGAAAAGGAGGAGGGTATAAATTAGATATTACAGGTATTCTCTTCCTTCCATTTGCTTTCAGAAGGAGAAGGAGAGTAGAAACAATATATTACTTTCTCTCTCTCTCTCTCTCTCTCTCTCTCTCTCTCTCTCTCTCTCTCTCTCTCTCTCCGTCACTTAATTTCCTTCTTGAGTGTTGAGTCTAAGAAAGAAATTAACAGAGTGACTTTCGCTTTCTCCATTCGAAATAAAAGTGAAAGAGTTGAAGTAAAGTGAAGTGAAGCAATCCGTCTCAGGTATTGCTTCATGACACCTTGATTGAAGCTTCGAGACGGTGAGGGATTGCTCTCTCTGTGTGTGTGTGTGTGTGTGTGTGTGTGTGTGTGTGTGTTAGATTAGTCTTGATTGCTTTCGTTATTTATTATTGTTTTTGTTGTTGTTGTGATTGTTGATGTTTTTTTTTTTCTTATTCTTATTTTTCTTTTATCTCGACCTTTCTACTCCTCTTTTTTTATTATTTTGATTCTCGCGGTTTTTTCTTCTTTTTGTTTTTTCTTTTTCTTCTTCGTCGTCGTTTCTTCTTTCTTTTTTCTACATATTTTCTTTCTCCCCATTCTTTTTTTCTTTTTCACCTTCTTTTCCTTTTTCCTCTCATTTTTAGTAGTAGTAGTAGTAGTAGTAGTAGTAGTAGTAGTAGTAGTAGTAGTAGTAGTAGTAGTAGTAGTAGTAGTAGTAGTAGTAGTAGTAGTAGTAGCAGCAGTAATAATAGTATCACCATTACTATTTCTAACATTACCACTATCATCACTATTACCCTCATCATTAAGCATTTTTCAATTAGTAGTAATGGAGGCAATAATGGAGCAGCATCATCATCAACATTCTCATTTATAGTATTCTCAATTTGAAATATTGCACAAAAGAAAAAAAATATTAATCGCTAAGGACTTATTTTCTCTCACCCTCTCCATCTCCCACACCTCCCATCTCTCAGATTCTCACACCTTCCCACTGTCCCTCCCTTCCACATTCATATTCCCCCCATTCTTAACTCCATCCATCATCCTCTTCCATTCTTTCCCTTCCTATCATCTTCTCCCATTCTATCCCTCTAATGTACACACTCCCTCTCTTCTTATAATTCCTTCCTCTGTCTTTTATCCATACACTCACATACCACTCCCTCATCTTCTCCCACTCCTTTCCTTCATTTCCTATATATTTCCTCCTTCCTTCTATCACCTTTCCCACACACTCCTCTCTCTTTACACACAGCACATCACCCTCTCTCACGCAAATAGCCAAACAAGTAATCCCTTTCCTGCACCTTCCACCCCAATGCGCAATTAGTAAAATGAACTGCCTCTTTACCGCTTGAAGGAAAAAGAAAGGATAGATTGAAAGTACTATGAGTTAAAGGGTAACATTAATTTCCGCCACCTAACGCATTCTTCTCTTGAAAATCGGTTCGCGCTTAACACTGTAATCGATGGTTGGTTGTGCTGAAGAGAGAGAAAGAGAGCGAAGGTTCATCACGGTAATGAGTTGGTCGATCGCTTGTACAACCTTTATTTAGCGCCTAGTGATTGAGCGGTACTAGAAACGAGATGGTCTGGGAGTGGTGTGTCTAGTGGTGAGGGGTGTTGGATGTTGTTTTTTTTACCATGTGGGCTTTTCATGGGCATTTATGGGCTAAAAGAGGGACTTTTTGGGGGGTGTCTCCTATCTGAAAGCCCACGCGCTACGGAACCATTACCCTGAATAAGGAATCTCAACCTACACTCGGACCGTGGACAGGATTTGAACCTTTGCGCTTAGAGACCCCTCAGACCCCAAAGCGCGCGTGGTTTCACTGTACCACGGCGGCCCCCAATTTCTGTATGGGTTTGAAGAGCGTCGGTAGGCAATATATGATTGTGGGTTTAATGGGAGAGGTAGAGGAGGAGGGTATGTTGTGTTTGAGAGAAGAGGGTGTGCAGCAAAGGAAAACGTAATGAATAGCTTCCTCCACACACACACACACACACACACACACACACACACACACACACACACACACACACACACACACACACACACACACACACACACACACACACACACACACACACAAAGTTAGCAGAGTTACACTAGTTAAACACCAGAATTAGATCCTATTGCACATTTTATATAAACTTTGTCAGAAAGGCTCACTTTATTATCCACCTCCTCTCCCTCCCTCACCCCTTTTTAAAGTTACCACCCCTTCCCTCCTCCTCCTCCTCCTCCTCCTCTTCCTTCTACTCCATCCTTCCTCCTTTTTCCTCCCTCCCAGCCTCTCACTTTCCTCCATCCTCGCTTCGCCTTCCTTTTTTTTCTATCTCCAGGACTTTTCTTTTCCTGCCTCTTATCGCCTTTTATCAATTTTCCTTAACTTTCATCTTGCTTCAATTTTCCTTAACTTCTATCTTGCTTCGTTCCCAAATTTTGAGTAATCATTCTCTCATCTTCCGTGGAATCTCTGTATCTTTATCTTTGCATGTCTACATCTTTTCTATAATCAACATTTTCCTCATTATGTTCCTCTACAAACTTCCAACCGTAAAAGAGAGACAAAAAATCTTCCCTTTTCTTCCTCCAATACTATTTCTTTTCTCTTACCTTGCTTTTTTTTCTACGGTCCTTTAAAATAATTCCTTCTCTCTATCTCTCCATCACACTCTTTTTACTCCAGATCTCCATCTAACTTTTTTTTTATCTTATTTTCATATTCTTGTCCGTCCTTAGCCACTTACGTACCATGATGCGTTTCCATATTTCTGCTGGTTACTATTTGGTGATTTCATACACTTTCAGAAACTTATGTGGGGATTAAAATAGTGAAGACTGTGGCCATTAATCTTCTGACCTCCACAGACTCTTCCTAATGTCAATAAAATGGTCAAATCTTACGCAAATCTCAAGGTATAAAATATGTCCCAGTACTGAGAGGGTTAAAATACCTGTCTTTGTATTCATTCTACTTTTTCCAATACATTTTATTTTCCTCTCCCATGTTCAAGTTATATTCATCATTCTGTATCTTTCCAATGCTGTCTCTTATCTTCTCACGTTTCTCTCGATCTGTTATTTCACTTTTACTCTCCAAAACTCACTCTCTCTCTCTCTCTCTCTCTCTCTCTCTCTCTCTCTCTCTCTCTCTCTCTCTCTCTCTCTCTCTCTCTCTCTCTCTCTCCTCCAATATTCCTCTGTTTATCTGTAAGTCTTTCTCTTTACATCGCTAACACATCATTTCTCTCTTTTTCTTCCCACGTACCTGTCTATCCTTAAAAAATCATTTCCCTCCGTCTCTTCAACACACAGTTCCTATTTTTCTCATCCCACGTTTTGTTTACCAAACCTTAAAAGTCTTTGTATCCGCTAGAACACGCACACACACACACAGACACACACACACACACACACACACTCTCTCTCTCTCTCTCTCTCTGTATTCAGTTTTTCTACCATTTCTAAAAAACCGCTCTTTCTCACTTTTATTCCCACTACCCGTCTGACTATATCCAAAAAAAAAAAACTTACTTCTCCTACTATTTACCTCCTCTCCGTGCCTCCCTGCCTCGCTCCTCCTTGTCTCTCTCCCTTCATCCGCCGTGGGAAAACTAATCAAGGTTACGCAAGGCAGGTGAGTGATTGCCAAAGATGGAAGATATTACTCATAATCTTTGACCTTCTGACCGGCCTGAGGGGTGAAGGAGTCTGTCTGACAGCGTTGGAGAGGAGATTGGCAGGGGAGAGGAGGGGAGTGGGAGGTAATCAGTGTAGACAAAAGGAGACTAGTGGAATCAGCAGAGGGGAAAAAGTGGGGAGAGTGAGGAGATAAGGAGGTAAAGCGAGTGAGGTGTGGGAAGGATAAAAAGAAGTGGATGTTTACAGGGTGGAAGAACAGAGGAGCGACGGTGGTGGTGGTGGTGGTGGTTATGGTGGTGGTGGTGGTGTTAGTGGCGTTGAGGTTTAAGAAAGATTGCAAAAGGAAAGGCAGACTGCGTGGTCATAACGAGGCTGTTTCCAGGAACTTGTGACGGGGAGAGGAAGGGAGACGGATGAGAATGAAAAAGAAGGAAGAAAAAGGATGAACTAAAATGAGGAAGAGTTAGAAAATGAAAGGTAGTAATATAAATAACAGTGAAAGAAACTACAAACCATAACAAAAAATCCAAAAAAGCAGTGAATTAAGAGAGGAAATAAACTAACAGAAAAAAAAGAAAAAAAAAGAAGGGTAATAACATAAATAGGAGTGACAGAAATTACACAAGGCTACGAAAATACAAGACAAAGAACACAGGAAAGCAGCAAATCAATAGAAGGCAATTAGAGGCGAGCAGAGTATCAGATGATTAATTGTGGAGTAATTGGCGGGGAATGAGTACAGCAGATCGTTATGAGAACACGTTAAGGCTTTCTTGTGGCTGGGATAGGGAAACGATAATGAGAGATAGAGAGAAAGATAAACAGACAGGTAGATAAATATACATAGATGATAGATAAAGACATAGATAAATTGGAAAAGGGAAGCGATAGTGAGGAATAAATAGATAGACAGATGGATAAATAAACAGAAAGATAGATATAAATAGATAGATAGATAGATAGATAGATAGATAGACAGAGATAGATAGATAGATAGATAGATAGATAGATAGAGAGAGAGAGAGAGAGAGAGAGAGAGAGAGAGAGAGAGAGAGAGAGAGAGAGAGAGAGAGAGAGAGAGAGAGAGAGAGAGGGGGGGAATGGTTATGTGTCTGATACTTATAATGCAAAAACTCTTTCTTCACTGTTATGTATCGTGATATTCGTTCAATTAATCTTTGTTCGTTCTTGTCACGCAATATTGATAAGAGTGTACAGCAATGAACAATGTGATAAACAATGAATATAAAGCAGACGAAAAAAACCCATGATTAATAACTATGGAAGGAAGAAGAAGAAGAAGACGAAGAACAAAAAGAACGAAAAGAACAAGAAGAAAAATACAACGATAAGATCAACAAAACAATCACCACCACCATTACCACCACCACCACCACCAACAAAAACAACTGAAGCAAGCAAGGAAGTAAACCCACACTCCACCTTCCCTCCCTAATGAAGACTTATGAACAATATTAGTGCATCAGCGAGCCACTGGAAGACACGGAGCTCTGAGAACGATTGCCACGCACATAAATCAACACCAAGTGACAGTAATACAAACCGTAATGACAAAGGAAGTGAGAGAGGAGGACAAAAGATTAATTACGCCTTCACATTCATTCTCTCTCATCGTCTCTTTCTGTTTTCTCTTTCTCTCTCTGTTTCTCACTCCAGTTCACTTTTATTTCCTCACAAAGTTATCGCAAGTCAGTTCACGTTACTTTTTTTTGTCTTGTCTCTCTAATTAGTGTGTTGATGAAGCTCAGATCCGATGAATTTTATGGCTTAATGCATCATTTTGTTCGTCTTTGTTCTCTTTCATGGATCTTTTTCTCCTTCTAGTGTCTTTTTGTGTTCTTGTTATCAATAGTGTCGCTTGGTGTGAACCGGAGGAGATAGGGAGAGGAGTGGAAAGACTGTGTTTCATCTTTGTTCTGTCTTGTAAATTGTGTTATTGCCTTTTTTTTATTTACATCATGTGGGCTTTTTACGGGAATTTATGGGCTAAAGGAGATACTTTTTGTGGTACCTCCTATCTCAAAGCCCACCCGCTACGAAATCGTTGCCCCCGAGTGAGGAAGCCCAACCTGCACTCAGACCGTGGACAGGATTCGAACCCGTGCGCTTCGAGACCCCTCTGACCCAAAGCGCGCATGGATACACTGTACCACGGCGGCTTTGCTAGTTGTTAACTTATTCAGTACCATGACACGTTTTCATTATCATTCTTCTTATCATTTGGTAATTCTATACATCTTTAGAAACTTATAAAGGGATCAGAATACTGAAGACCCTGGCTATTAATCTTCTGACTTCCATAAATCCTTCTTAATGTAAATAGAATTGTCTAATTATACACAAAACTCGTGGTAAAATTGTGTCCCAGTACTTAAGAGGTTAATGTTGTTGTTATATGAAATTCAGCCAAGTTGGAGGAGGAGGTGAAAAGAAACTAGTCGAGAAGAGAAACTAGTTGGGAATAAACTCACCTCCCTACAACTGTGTTTCTCTTCACCTCCTTCTCCATTGTTGTTATCGTTCTTGTCTTGTTGTTGTTGTTGTTGCCGAAGCAGTTGTTTGATGTGGATTGAAATAGGTGGAAAACTTAAAATAAAAAAAAAGCACGAAAATATAAATGTTCTAAACCCTTTCAATACTAGGGACACAATTTTTTCCTTGAGATTTTGTGTGCGATTAGACCATTTAATTGACATTAGGAAGAGTCTAAGGAGCTCAAAAGATAAATAACCAGAGTCTTCACTATTCTAATCCCCATATAAGTATCTGGAGCTGTGCAGAATAACCAAATAGTTAGCAAGAAGAATATGGAAACGCGTCACGGTACTGAAGGGATTAAATTGTAATCATTCCATCAGCAAATCTACATACTTCACATACACACTCCCTAAATCACCCGACCATTATAATATTACCCTCACATCCTTCATATATTACCCACAATTCCACCACTCCGTTATTCCTATACACGTAAAAGCTTTAACAGATTTCCATTCACTTCCCTCTCTTTGACTTCAGTATTCTTGTCAGCACAGCTATTACTTTCCTCTGTCCGAGCTCGTTGTGTTATTCTAGTTATTCGTGATTCAATATTTTATCTCTCTCTCTCTCTCTCTCTCTATGTTGCGTCTAAATTAGTCTTTATTTTTACCTTCAGGATACATTTTGCGAGGCAGGACACGTGGCACGGAGAGAGAGAGAGAAAGAGAGAGAGAGAGAGAAAGAGAGAGAGAGAGAGAGAGAGAGAGAGAGAGAGAGAGAGAGAGAGAGAGAGAGAGAGAGAGAGAGAGAGAGAGAGAGAGAGAGAGAGAGAGAGAGAGAGAGAGAGAGAGAGAGAGAGAGAGAGAGAGAGAGAGAGAGAGAGAGAGAGAGAGAGAGAGAGAGAGAGAGAGAGAGAGAGAGAGAGAGAGAGAGAGAGAGAGAGAGAGAGAGAGAGAGAGGTGATGGAGAACAGAAAGAGATGAAGGGGTGTGTTCATATGTACTACAATATATTTCATTCACCAGACCTGATATCCTTTTTTTTTTGCCGTTTGCCCCTAGAGAAATAGAATTGGAGTATTGAGGCTGCCCTTTTCAATTACAGCACATTTCATTTATTCTTTTCATTTCAGACTGGTGATCAATTTCCATCATTTTGGCGAGTAATTGTTAAGCTCACGGCAAGGCTCATCTATTTTTTTTTTCTTTTTCCGCATATCTGTTCTAATCATTCAGTTCTCGTGATGGATCTGTTCTGTACAAGAAATATTTATTTGCTTCCTTTTCAAATGCATCTGAATATTAGCGAAAATATCTTGAACATATCCAGCAGTATTAATCATTTCTCCCAGCAGACTGTTTTCACTGGTTCCAATCATGTATTTCTTCTAATGAATCTGGGTAGGGAATAATTTATCTACAGTGGAAAGTGTACGGTGGAGGAGAAGTGTGGAGGTAACTCGTGAAGGGAGATATGGAGGAAAAAATAGTACTTTGTGCAGGGAAAATAAGAAAAAAATGTCTGGTTTTGATTTGAGACTATTTTAGAAAAGTACTGTTTTGAGTGTGGTAGGATAATCAAATTGCTTAAAATATTTGCTTAATTTTCTCGAATATATTCATAGCGTTACCAATTTCTCTCAGCAAACTATTTCTTTTCCATCAGTTCTTATCGTTTGAGTAAAAGAAAACGTTAATTCGTGAATAAAATAAAAACACTGACCCATTATAAACTGCAGGACGTTAATGAAAAACAAGACTAACTAACATATGATGAAATACCTTAAAAAAGAAATCGGTAGGAAACTTATCAAAACAAAATACCCAAAAGAAAAAAACTAAACAAACATAATGAGAGCGTAATATTACTACGAACCTACATACATTTCAATCTTCCCTCCTTTTTAATTTGCATTCAGACGATTAGAAAAAAAAAAAACGGAGGAAATATGAAGAGTGAAGCTTAAAACTCGCCTTCGGAGACCCATTTTATACACTCGGGAATGCGATTAATTCCACTCACTCAGTACTGGATCCCTTCTGATTGGCAACACTATACTGGAGGCTACGAATGTTTGCCAGAGATTCATAATTAACTGCAGCATTGAAGGGAGGGAATCAAATCCTTTTTTGAGCACGTTCTTTGCCACTGGAGGTGAAACGGGGGATAGGGAATAAAGGAAAATACGAGAGGTGATGATGGAAGGTAAAATTGAAGAGTTATTGTAGAGGAAATGGTGGATGATTTAATGATAGGACAGGAAAGTAAATTAGGTAAGAAAGAGAGTGATAAAGGAAAATGAATATAATAGTCAAGTTAAAAGAAGGCAGAAAAAACTGAAAATAGAGAAAAAAAAGGTAAGAAAGAAAGAAAAGATGATATTAGAAGGTAAAATCAAAAGGTCATGGTACAGGAATCAGTGGAAAATTTAATGATAAAAGAGGAGAGGTGAAGTAGATAAGAAAGTGGGTGATGAAAGGAAATACAATATGAGATAGTGAATAGGGAAAGGTAGAAGAGGCAATGGTGGAAGGTAAAACGGCAGGGTTATTGTAGACGAAATGGTGGATAATTTAATGATGGGACAGGGAAGTGAGGTAGATAGGAAAGAAAGTGATAAAACGACAAATAATATGAGATAGAGAATATTGAAAGGTAGGAGAGGCAAGGATGGAAGGTAAAATTGAGGGAGTAGGTGGAAAATTTAATGATTGAAGAGGGAAATGAAGTAGGTTAAGATAAGGAGAAATTAATATGATAGCCAAAGCAGAAGGGATGAAAAATGAAAATAGGTAAAAAGGTAACAAAGGATAAGAAAAAAGAATGGTGATATCAAAGAGTTAGGTTAGAGAAATTGGCAACAAATTTGATTACCAACAGACAGGGAAGAGTAGAAGATAAAAAAAATGATGTTGAAAGGCAAAATTGGAAAGAAGAGTTAAGATGAAGGGATAGATAAAAGTAATTGATAGAAAAACGTGATAAAGGAGGGGGAGAAGCAAGGGATAATTAACGAAATTGATGATTAGATGAATGTAGAAGATAGAAAAAGGTGATAGTAGAGAGAGAGAGAGAGAGAGAGAGAGAGAGAGAGAGAGAGAGAGAGAGAGAGAGAGAGAGAGAGAGAGAGAGAGAGAGAGAGAGAGAGAGAGAGAGAGAGAGAGAGAGAGAGAGAGAGAGAGAGAGAGAGAGAGAGAGAGAGAGAGAGAGAGAGAGAGAGAGAGAGAGAGAGAGAGAGAGAGAGAGAGAGAGAGAGAGAGAGAGGCAAAAGTAATAGGTAAGAAAAAGGATTATGATGGAAAGCAAATATACACTGAAGTTAGAGCACGAGATGTAGATGGAATATAAAAAAAAAGAAAGGGGTGTTAATTATGAAAAAAAAGAGGGAAAGGCAGCAGGTAAGCAAGGAGGACAAATTTGAAAGGATAGGTGACATTAGAGAAACAGGTGAATCAGGTGAGGGAAGGGAAAGAGGAAATAATGAATGGAGAGGTGGAGGAATAGTTAAGGAGGAGGAAAGGGAGACATGTGGCCGAGGTGGAGATATAAAAGGAGAGTGAAAGCCTGAAGGAATAAATGAAATAGAGGAAAGTGAGGAATAAAGGTGGGGGATGATGAGAAATAAGAGATTACACAAAGAGGATCATCTGTAAAAATAAAAAATAAATAAATAAATATCGAAGGAGACAGATATTATTTTTTTTATTTCTAAACCTAAACACTCGAAATTTAAAACAAAACAATAAAAAATCCTAATATGAAGACAAAACATGAGAATACCTTGGGAAAACGAAATCTTAATGAGGAGGAAATGGAGAAATGTGGCCAAAGTGGAGATATGAATGGAAAATGAAAATCTTAAGGAATAAATAAAACTGAGGAAAGTGAGAAATGAAGATCTGGAAGATGAAGAATAAGAGATGACACAACGAGGATCATCTGTCAATTAAAAAGTAAATAAAAAAAGATAATAAGATATGAATAAATAAGATAAAATAAGAGCACACGTATTTATTGCATTTCTGAACCAAGCACTTGAAATATAGAACAATACCTTTAAAAATCCTCGCATGAAAAGACAAAACATGAAAACAACATGCGAAAACGAAGTCTAGACACATAAATTGGTATACATTTCTCACACCCCGAAATCAACACAATACTTCAAGGCAAGCAAGAAGGCGGAGGGAGAATCAATACACACAAGTTTGGTGCCAATACGTAAATGATTGAAATAAACCCGACACCAAAAATTGCTTCGTTTTAGTGGCACGTGGACACTCCCCATGGCGCGAGAGTTCAGCGGTGCAAATGTCGCTAGGGGGAAGGCAACACCAGAGCCACTGTCAAATAACGGGTGATGCTTTGTGTGTGTCAAGTGAGCAGGAAAAGCGTGTCTCTTGTCTAGCAGTAAATAAGCGAGTGTATCAATTGTCTTTATAACAGAATATAGTGATTTTAGATAAGGAGTGATATATTTGTGTGAGGAGATATAAAGAACAGAGAAATGTAAAAATAAGCAGGAAAAGCGTGTCTCTTGTCTAGCAGTGGATAAACGAGTGCATCAATTATTTTTATACTGGAATATAGTGATTTTTAGATAAGGAGTGATATATCTGTGTGTGAGGAGATATGAAGAACAAAGATATGTAAGAGTGAGCAGGAAAATGGTGTCTCTTATCTAGCAGTGGATAAACGAGTGTATCACATTTCTTTAAAAATTGAACATAATAATCTTTCACTTTTTTTAGATAAGGAGTGATATATTTTTGTATGAGGACGAGATATAAAGAACAGAGAGATGGAAGAAATATAAAAAAACTTAAAAGATATGCTACACCACACTTTACAGCACAAGGAACATCAGAGCTACATACATCACACCACCACACCCCATCACACCACACCACACCACACCACGTAATACAAACTATTTCAACACAGACACAACACCACCATAACACTCACTTCCCAGTAAAATAATAAGCAAGGCAACACTTATGATTTCAACACACACACACACACACACACACACACACACACACACACACACACACACACACACACACACACACACACACACACACACACAAACAAACACACACGCACACACACGTAATATTAATAACATGCCTTGCAATTCTACTTGTTTCATTTTCATTCTCCAAATATTCCTCTCCTTTACTTTGTACTTCTTTTCTCCTTTCTCTCTCTCTCTCTCTCTCTCTCTCTCTCTCTCTCTCTCTCTCTCTCTCTCTCTCTCTCTCTCTTTGATCATTTACTCTCGCGTTTAAGTAACACATAACATTAATTCCTTGTATGTTGCGTGTTCTCTCAGTTTGATCTACTCTGGTCTGCTAAAAACTCACGAATTATGAGGATTTGTAAGATTGTTGGCAGATCACGGGTCTAATGATTGAGAGAACGAAAGATACTACGTTTTGTACCTAAATTGTTGCTTTGTGTACTACTACTACTACTACTACTACTACTACTACTACTACTACTACTACTACTACTACTACTACTACTACTACTACTACTACTACTACTACTACTACTACTACTACTACTACTACTACTACTACTACCACTACTAATTTTACTGCCACTACTACTGCTACTACTACTACTATTTTTACTACTACTACCACTACTACTACTACTACTACTACTACTACTACTACTACTACTACTACTACTACCACTACTACTACTACTGCTACCACTACTCCATCATCACAACTAAACAAAAAGGAAACTAAAACAACTAACACTTCCCAAAAAATATTTATAACAACGCAGCTTCTCTTAAAATCGTTTGCAATTCAAATTTTCACGTTCCGATGCTACTAATTCCAAAAACTTCCCGGTAACTATTTAAAAAAAACTCTGCAGCACGTTGTCCTCATTCTGCAAAACTGAGGAACACTAATACTTTATACCATGTCAATCTTTCCCGCTGTCAGTATGCTGGTAAGTTTTGAGAGCTTGAAATTGCTGTTTTGAGACAAGGAAAGGGTTGGGTTAGAGTTGCAGGCTCAATGTGGATAAGTATTTGCTTGAATAATGTAACTAAAGGTGCCTGAACTCGCCTTAAAGAATGCCTGTCACCTGCTGTTGCTCTGATGAAGTAAATTTTATGTCATGTGAGGCAAGGTAGTGTTAGGTTAGAGTTGTAGGCTCAATATTGGGTGAATAATGTAACTAAAAGTGCCTGAACTCACCTTAAAGAATGCCTGTCACCTGCTGTTGATGAAGTAAATTTTATGTCATGTTATTTTCTATCGTACCCTGACAGAAGGATTATCGTTTTCGCTTTCTGCCTTCAAAAAAATTAAGTACATGTGATTTTTTCTTGCCTTCGCTAACGCATTATTCTTTCCCTTGATACCATGCGTAATTTTTCTCTTTTACACTGACGGAAGCACTCATTTCGCTCTCTGCCTTAAGAATTTAATATTGAATCCTTTTATTGTACAAGAAAACGTTTAATATATAGCTTTGTTTTTCTAAATATACATTTCAACATTTCTGCCTTCACGTGTTCCTTTCTCTCGTAAAATGACAGTGGCAATTTTTTCGTCTTCTGCCCAAAGACTCTGCAATCAAACTGTCTGAAGCAACGGCAAATAATTACATGTCACTCGTTACTGTAGATTTGTAAATGGGAAAGATATTGTGAATGTGACTTTAAAAAAACAAGGAAGCTGCAATAAGGCTTAAAAAATAAACTTGTCTGTGCTCTTATCAAATTACACAAGAAAAAATGTTCCTGATCACTGATGTTCGTAGAAAAGATATAAGATTTTGTACCATTTATCCCACACAACTATTATCCTTCTGTGTTATTTGTACTTTTAGCAGCGTAATAGGAGGAGAGATTATCAATTCCTTAGCCAGATTCAAAACAAAACATTAAAAGAAATATTTCACACGTGCTGCTGTTTTAACTGTTAGCTGTTATACTTCAAGGATGTTATTCACAGAGAATTTTGTTTATTTATCTATCTATTCATCTATTCATTCATTCAACAATACATCATTTCATTTTTTTTATGGAGAGAGAGAGAGAGAGAGAGAGAGAGAGAGAGAGAGAGAGAGAGAGAGAGAGAGAGAGAGAGAGAGAGAGAGAGAGAGAGAGAGAGAGAGAGAGAGAGAGAGAGAGAGAGAGAGAGAGAGAGAGAGAGATTTAAATTAACCATCACTGACCTAAAAATAAATAAATAAACAAAACAAAAAAAGAGAAAAGAATTGCACTGTAAATAAATGAAAGGGCGAGCAAGGCGGAAGGAATGAGCGGCGCTGGAGTGGCAGGGAGGAGTGGCCAAGTATTATTGAGAAAGAGGCTTACCAGGCGGGGCGCAGCAACACTTACCATGGAAGCTGCTGTTGTCCTGGTCAGCAGCTGGCAATCGTCTGTCACCCGGGTGGGAATCAAGTGACGAAATACTGATCTACTAAATAATGTACAGAAAACTATATCGTCTTGTGCAAATGTGGTTCTGGCAACAAATGAAGAAGTTAAAACATTTCCATCTCAAACTTTTGATCTAATAATGGATTTTTTTTTTTATGTAGGAAAGAGAGCCAACCAAGGATAACAAAATATTTAAAAAGGCCTTGTTCTAGATGAAGACATTTTCCGTGCAGAATTGTGTGTAGGTGGCAAAATCTAAATTTGCCAACATTTCACTTTATAACAAAATCCATAAGAAAAAGACCAGCTAACTTCCAGAGATTTCTTTTCGTTATCATTATTCATCGTGTGTGTGTGTGTGTGTGTGTGTGTGTGTGTGTGTGTGTGTGTGTGTGTGTGTGTGTGTGTGTGTGTGTGTGTGTGTGTGTGTGTGTGTGTGTGTGTGTGTGTGTGTGTGTGTGTGTGTGAGTGCTTGTGTATCTCTGCGATATTACGAATTAGCGAGGACGGTTGGATGTGGAGTGGCATGTTATTCATTACAGAACAATTCACAATAATCTACGTTGAGTTACGCTTTGTGCGGCGCGGGGAAGAAAATGTGTTTATTTCAATGCCCACCGATCCCTCTCTCTCTCTCTCTCTCTCTCTCTCTCTCTCTCTCTCTCTCTCTCTCTGTGTATTTGTGTGTGTGTGTGTGTGTGTGTGTGTGTGTGTGTGTGTGTGTGTGTGTGTGTGTGTGTGTGTGTGTGTGTGTGTGTGTGTGTGTGTGTGTGTGTGTGTGTGTGTGTGTGTGTGTGTGTGTTTGTGTATTGAGCAGACACACAATATCAGACATTATGAAGCACACACACACACACACACACACACACACACACCCCGGCCGGGTGGACACACACACACACACACACACACACACACACACACACACACACAGACTACACACACACACACACACACACACAACCACTCTCACACATAACAAAACAACAAAACCAAAACAATTCAAATAACAAAACCTTAAAATATACACACAAATAAGAAGAATAAAATCACTTACAAAACACACAAAAGAAATCAGCAATATTGAGAACACAAGGCCTCGCAAACACACACACACTAGGAGGCCAGCACAGAGAGGAATGTTGCGTTAGTGTCTACTGCAACATTATTAACAGATTGCAGCCAAAAAGATGACGAAGACCTGTCCTACTGGAATTTAATACTCCAGAGAGAGAGAGAGAGAGAGAGAGAGAGAGAGAGGTGAGTATTTAAGTGACACGTGGCAGAGACCTTCAGACGAGTTAAATATATGCGTAGAACAGAAAATACGTAAAAGAAAAGAAAAATGATGAAAAGATGGAAAAAATTAGAAATTCAATGGAAAAACGATAATTTTGGCTTCTTTTCCGAGATAGCCATAAAAGGATCGCTAAGAAAAAGATGGTAAGAAGAAAGGAAAAAAAGAAAGAAAAGGAAAGATTGATCACAAAAAATACAATAAGTTTTTTTTTCTTCTTTATTTAGTGAACGATATAAATAAGAGTATCTAATAAAGCAGAAAAACAACAAATTTTCACTGATTGGCATAAGTATTCTGTAAAAAGGAAAAAAAAACCTAAACAAAAAAGAAAAGAAAAAATGATACTAATATTTTTCCTTGTTTCCTCAGACACCAGAACAAAAAAAAAAGACTGATTAGAAAAAAAATCACGTTTTTTTTTTATTTTCAAGGCTTAAGAAGGAAGAAAAAAAGAAAAGAAAAAGAAAATAATAGCAATACATTTTTTTGTTTCCTGAGACACAAGAACGAAAAAAAAGACTGATCATAAAAGAAAACAAGGCATTTTTTTCCTGTTTATCCACACTTAAGTAAGAAGGAAAAAAAAAAAAAATAGAAGAAAATTAATAGCAATACATTTTCCTTGTTTCCTCAGACACCAAAAAAAAAAGACTGATTACAAAAGAAAATCACGTTTTTTTTATATTTTTAAGGCTTAAGTACTCAGTAGGAAGGAAAAAAAAGAAAAAAATAGAAGAAAATGAATAGCAATACTTTTTCCTTGTTTCCTCAGACGCAGACAGCAGAAGTACGGGAAAAGTAAACACGATAAGAAAAGTAAACACGATAAAAAAAAAAGAAGGAAGAAAAGAAAAAGGAAAAAAAGAAGAAAATAATAGCAATACTTTTTCCTTGCTTCCTCAGACGCCGGCAGCAGAAGTACAGGAAAAGTAAACACGATTAAAAAAAAATCACCAACGAAACTAAAACAAATGAAAAACGGAGCGATGAAATGTCAACACGAGGGAAATGCAGAATAAACAACGAGATAATATAACAAGAACAATAAATCATCAAGGAAAACACAGAATTTAAATAATGAAACATCGTTATTGAAAGAGAGAGAGAGAGAGAGAGAGAGAGAGAGAGAGAGAGAGAGAGAGAGAGAGAGAGAGAGAGAGAGAGAGAGAGAGAGTTAACGATAAAAATAAACTACAACAAATATCATAATAAACGAAACTAATCTCTCTCTCTCTCTCTCTCTCTCTCTCTCTCTCTCTCTCTCTCTCTCTCCCAATAACACACTAAGCACTGACAACACTTAACCTGGAGTGTTTGCAAGCTTCAGGTCAGTTGACAGAGTGTAAGGTGGTGTTGCTATTGTTGGGAAGAGTGTTGTTGTTGTTGTTGTTGTTGTTGTTGTGGATGTGGTGGTGATGGTGGTGGTGATAGTAGTATTAGTAGTAGTAGTAGTAGGAGTTATAGTGGCAGTAGTAATTATTGTTGTTATGGTTGTTCTATTCTGCTATTGCTGCTACTACTACTACTACTACTACTACTACTACTACTACTACTACCATTATTACTACTACTACTACAAATACCACTAATACAAATACCAGAACCACAACCACCATCAAAATAAAACAAAAACAACAGTAAAGTCATGAGATGCGAAAAGTTAATAATTCTACACTATTCTTCATTAGCAAGTTTGACTCTCTCTCTCTCTCTCTCTCTCTCTCTCTCTCTCTCTCTCTCTCTCTCTCTCTCTCAAGCAGTATTAGCAGGAGCGCGCGTGCCGAGGTAAACCCACTCAACTTGTCCGTCTCTTTGTCAATACACGCTGGTGGGAAGCAGCGGCACTGAGCATCAATCAACAGCGGAGAGACAGAGAATAAGAACACCGACCCGCGAGCCTCAACTCCACTCCACTCCGCGATAGGAGAGACAAATAAATGGAGCGGGAACAGCGAGTAAATGTGTCTTCATGGAACGTGACATGTGTGCGCTGTGCTTCGGAAAATGATGAATATATTTATGTGTCCGTGCGAGCGTGGCATTTCTGCATCCGTGGAGATAACAGCGATGACGGGGAGTGAGTGACTGGCGGCTGCTGGTGAACGTGACATCTCTCCCCGGGGTCTTCTAATGGACGAGAGGAGAGGCTGAAGGCTGAAGGCTGAAGGCAGGAAGGGTACGAGATGGAAGGAAGGCGGGTTTGCTCAGGCGTTGCAACATTCAGGAATTTTGCGGGTTTCTCCTCCTCCTCCTCCTCCTCCTCCTACTCCTCGCTTCCAGTCAACATTTTCTGGATTATGTCTCTGCTTGTGGTTGTTGTGAAGAGTTGGTCGTGGTTGTGGTGGTGGTGATGGTGTGGGTTAACAATGCGTTGTGGTTGTTTTTTCTCTTTCGTGTTCTTGTTGTTTCTTATTTTTTGTGGCTTTGTTCATGTTCTTGTTCCTGTCCTTCTTCATCAGTCTGTTTTTTTTTTTTTCTTTTCATTTTGTATTCTGCTGTTATTTTTTTTTCGTTTTTGTTTTTATTTCGTTGATGATTTTTTTCTTTCCATTTTTCTTTTTCTTTTCTTCTTCTTCTTTTTCTTCATTTTTACTTTTTTTATTCTTCCTCTTTTTCTCCTTTTGTTCCCTCTTTTATTCTTCCTCTTTTCTACCTTTCTTCTTTATATTATTCCTCTTTCTTTTCTTCTTCTTTTTCTTCTTCCTCTTTTCTTCTTTTCTTCTTTTAATTCTTCCTCTTTTTCTTTTTTTTTTTCTCTTTTTCTTTTCTTTTTCTTTTTCCATTTTTACTCTTCTTATTGTTATCATTATTATTCTACGTCTCTTTCTTTTCTATTTTATTTTCCTCTTCCTCTTCCTCCTTGTACACACTGATAACATTCTCGCTGCTATTCCTTTCGCCTCCTATTTTTCACCACAGCGTTTCTTCTCCGGTTCAACTAATTACTGAGCCAGGAATAATTACACAAACAAACCAAGAGAATTAAGCATAGGACTTACTGAAATAAAAATGAAGCAAAGAAAGAGTACAGTACCACACACGCTTGTATTAATGATTCGCTCACTAGTTTAATTCTTCATTCACTGGCCAGGTTACGGAACAATACTGGAATTTTTTTTTCGACATTTTGATTGACGGATCGTAAATTTAAATGGCTGAATGACAGACTGACTGACTGATTTATACACACACACACACACACACACACACACACACACACACACACACACACACACACACACACAATTCTCTCTCTCTCTCTCTCTCTCTCTAACTGCTCAAAATCTCAGCGGGAGGAAGATTAAGAGAAACATGTATAATGAACTGAACTTAATTGCTTATCTATAAAACAATCTCTCTCTCTCTCTCTCTCTCTCTCTCTCTCTCTCTCTCTCTCTCTCTCTCTCTCTCTCTCTCTCTGCTTTAGAAGTGAGCTTGAGACAAAAACAAGCAGAAATACCAGTCATTAAGTATTCATTTGACAAAGCCCCTTGACACACGCCTGGACAGAAGGTAAGGAGATAGGAGAAGAAAAGGCGAGCACAATTAAGAATGAAGACAAACTGGATCTCGTAAACATTCCCAGCAACCCAGACGTCTGCACCTGACAGCGTGGAAACAGCCGAGCAGCGGGAAAAAATATCCGAAACTCGTTCAAACTCGATTAGATTCAAGCTCTCTCTCTCTCTCTCTCTCTCTCTCTCTCTCTCTCTGTATTTTTCTAAAGGAATTGCCACGTGTAAGCTTGAAGGCATCTTACAGCTTTCTTTTTATTCATTTCTTGTGTTCTTAATCTCTCTCTCTCTCTCTCTCTCTCTCTCTCTCTCTCTCTCTCTCTCTCTCTCTCTCTCTCTCTCTCTCTCTCTCTCTCAGTATATCCTCAACAATAATGGCTTCTACTTGATAACAATAACACAAAGACTAACAGCTCGAATCTCACCACAACCACGACAACCACCACCACCACCACCACCACTACCACCACCTGCCTGATCACACACAAGACGCCGCGTTCCCCTGACAAGAATTCCTATTTGTACCACAGTGTATTCCAAGTTGATATATTTGGGTTAGAGAAACACTGTGCAGAAACGCAACAGTGATTTACAATGGAGAGGGAAATGAGATAGCAAAGGTTTCGAAGTCCCTCCCGTGATTAAATTTAAGTTAATTTACGGTTCTTTTTGTGTGAGGTTATTCAATTCTGTATTCTAACATGTACTTTTACGTTTTAGGTGGTGAGGTAGTTTAAAAATGGTATTCTATGTAGCAGTGTTTCAACATATGCTAAACTCTCTCTCTCTCTCTCTCTCTCTCTCTCTCTCTCTCTCTCTCTCTCTCTCTCTCTAAATGTTATAACTCGTATTTCTATTTTCCCGTGTGGCTTTTAACAATTCAACGGATACATATTCTGAACATTTAAACATGCCTGCCTTTCTCCACTACATTCCCACTATATTCCCCTATTCCCGTCTTCCACTAGGCCTGCAAACACTAAGATACCTCCACCAATCCTTCTAATCTCCTTTATTATCACCATTTCCCTTCCACATTACTCCACACACCCTTAAAACACTATTATATTCCCTCCCATCCACTCTAACCACCCATCTCCCTTTCCACCAAGCCTCCAAACACTTAGATCCAGCCAGCAATCCCTCTAATCCACTTTACTATCCTCCTCTCCTTCACCAAACACACCTGCGCCTCCACCGCTTCCCAAACCCCGCGGCACCACCAATACACATGTAGCGGGCGCGGTTCACTGGACAGAGGGCGGGATCGGAGCCTCCATTCCCTTCAAACATGCTACCAAACTGTCTCGGTCTAAACCCTGTGTCAGATCTTAAACACAGATGCAAAGGGAGACAATGGCTTTCCCTGGTAGTAAAGGCGAGTTTTGCCGGTGTTTTCTTAGTGTTCTTTCGCCACAGAGACGTGAGAGAATAAGTAAACATCATAGGGAAGTGTAATAATTGTCAAGGGAAAGGCTACAGAACGGTAACAAATTGCTGTGGACTAAACCCAGGTGTCAGATCCTATGCAGGGAAGCTTAGGACAAAGGATAGGAGGTCTTCTTTGCCTTTTATGGTTAGAGGTTAGGTAGAAAAAATATATGGAAAGAGTAAACGTAATAGATCTCTTGACACGAGCTAAAAAAAGTGTCAAGTCTTAGATACATAGACGATTAGGGAAAGAATACGAGGTTTCTGTTTACAAAATGAACATTACATGGGTTTTCTTTGCTTCCATCCATCATAGGATAAGACAAAAAGCTAAGAGCATCAAAGGAACAAAGTAAAGCGGAATAATAAACTGACTTGTACTAAAACAGGGTGCTAAATCTGAAGAAGAGACAGTAGAGGGAAGAAACGTGAACCTCTGAAAAGAAAAAGCACATAACATGGGTTTCTTGTGTACATTTTTGCCCTCAAATCGTGAATGAATAAATAAACGAGCTAAAGAACGATATGAAATGGTCTTGGACAAAACAAAACGTTATTCAATCTTTCACATAGACGCGGTGAAATCCCAAGTGAAATCCCAGATAATAAAATAGTCATAACCTGAGAATTCCTTGTATTTTGCACCACAGGAAAGTGAAAATAGGAAAAGGCAATAAGTATCAGATTATTTCCACAGAATCAAACAGAACACTCACAGAGAGAAAAAAAAAAACACACTCCACTTATTGATACGCTTCACTTGAATCTACCGGAGGCAAAAGATGGAGAAAGGAATCCGGGAAAAGAGAGAGAGAAAAAAAAAAAAAGAAACTGATATTACTGGTTCAGCCTCCGTTCATGTGGAAAGTTGGGAGAGTAATCCGCTTGCATCCGGATCCGAGAAGGCTGATACTCGTGTCCTCCGCGCGGCAAAGAATTGGACGGACTCGATAATGGATTCTTGGGATATCCAATGTAGCTCGCCACTCGTCCCTCGCCAGGTAACCCGCAGAGTAATAACATCTTTGCTTACCGCTCCGTTTTCTGTCAAGCTTTATCGCGGCTACTTCCTTCCCTCTTTTTCCTTTCTTTTCATCTATTCTTTTTCTCTTATTTTTTCTGATTCATTTGTCTTTTTAGTTGATTTTTTTGTAATGTCAAAAGAAATAGTGTTTTTATTTCCTCTCCATTTTCTGTCAAGCTTTACCGCGGCTAGTTTTCTGTTTTTTCTTTCTTTTTTTTTCCTTCTATTTTTTTATTGGTTTGTCTTTTTTACCTGTTTTTTTTCGTAAACATCAAAATTAAGTGTTTTTTTTTTTTTGTCTATCCGTTTTCTGTCAAGCTTTACCAAGACTAGTTTCCTGTTTTTTTTTCCTTTCTTTTTATCTATTTTTCCTTCTATTTTCTTATTGATTTCTTTAGTTCTTTTTTTTTCGTAAACATCAAAAGTAATTGTGTTTTTTTTTGTTTGTCTATACTTTTTCAGTCAAGCTTTTCCGTGACTAGTTCCCTGTTTTCCTTTCTTTTTTTCTATTTTTTTCCTTCTATTCTCTTATTAATTTGTCTTTTTTAATCCTGCTTTTTCTTCGCAAACACCAAATGCAGTAGTGTTTTTCTATCCGTTTTCTCTCAAGTTCCTATTTCCCGGTGTTTTTTCTTTCTTTTTTTTTTTTTTTTTTCTTATTGATTTATCTTTTGACTTGTTTTTCTTATAATATCAAAAGTAATAGTGTTTTTGCTTTCCTCTTCATCTCCTCTCAAGCTTTACCTTTTTTCTTTTATTTTTTAGTTTTATTCCTAATTTTCTGTCTGTTTTCACTTCTTTTTCCTTATTACTTTTGAATGAACTTATTTTCTCATTATATTCAAAAGTAAGTGTTTTTTTTTTTTTTTGCTTTCCTCTCCATCTTCTATCAAACTTTGCCGTTATTAGTTCTCTGTTTTTCCTTTCACTTTTTTTTACTTTTATTACTAATTTTCCGTCATTTTCCCTTGTTTTTTTCTTTCTTACTTTCTCATTATATTCAAAAGTAATAATGTTTTTTTTTTTTTGCTTTCCTCTCCATCTTTTATCAAACTCTATCGTGATTAGTTACCTGTTTCTCCTTTCCTTTTTTTTTCTTGTTTTTATTTTATTTCCTTACTGATTTATCTTTTTAATTTTTTATATGAAAAGTAATAATTTTTCTTTTCCTTTCCTCTCCACCTTTTATCAAGCTCTATCGTGACTATTTCCTTTTCTCTTGTATTTTTTTTTTACTGTTATTCCTAATTTCCAGTCTTTTTCACTATTTTTCTTGCTTACTTTCTCATTATATTCAAAAAGTAATAATGTTTTTTGCTTACCTCTCCGTTTTCTGTCAAGCTTTACCGCGTTTAGTTCCCTGTTTTTCTTTTTTTTTTCTCTTACTTTTAATCCTACTTTGTTATTGATTTATCTTTGTTTTTTTTCTTATTATCTAAAGTAATAATGTTTTTGTTTAACTATCTGTCTTTTCCCAAGATTTATCGTGACTAGTTTCCTGTCCTTTCTTTATTTTCTTATTTACGTTTTTTTTTTCCTAATTTCTTATTGTTTTCTTTTTCCACTTTCCCTCACTTCTACTCATTTTCTTATTCAGCGACGGTATGAAAAATCTAAAATCCGTCAGTCATTTTAACTTTTTTTCTTTCTCTCATCAATAGATAACATGATTTACCTTACACTTTCCTATTTCTCTCCCTCCTCCCTCTCCCACACACACACACACACACACACACACACACACACACACACACACACACACACACACACACACACACACACACAACGCCATCTTGGTTTCCCGCCAGAGCAAGTGAGAGGGAGAGAAAAAAATATGTCGTTGTCAGTCATTTTTTTTTTTCCTCTCCTTCACTTTGGCTCAACGTCTTGTTTTTCTCGTATTTTTTTTCTATTCTTTGCTGCTTTTCGCTCGCATCTCATTCCAAAAACTGAGAAAACAGGATCACGTTTTTTTATTTTTCTCCCGTTCCATTCATCTTTCTCTTCATCTTTATTCTTTTCGTCCTCTCACATTGTTTAATTTTTCGTACCGTTCATCTTTTTTTTTTCATCAACTCTTCATAATTTTCAACTTAACACGTGTATTTTGTCTCTTAATTAATTGTCTTTTCTATTTTTTTCTATGAAATTCCTTTTGTATGTCTTTAATTTGGTTTGCAATAATACTCTTTATCTTTTATTTTTTTTTTCAGGTACACGAATATTTCTTCTTATCAAGTTTTCTTTAATCTGCTTCTTTTTTTAGTTATATTTTGCTGACCTTCACTATAACACACTAGAAAAAGCAGGAAGTTTCTTTGATTCCCAACTGTCCTTCCACTCTACAAACTATTCTTTACCTTCTGTATTTTCTATATTGTATTTTCTTCTATCTACGTATCAATGTAGGATATTACAATAGAACTAATTTCCTCTACTCATTGCTTTATTTATTCCTCTCTACTTTTTGTTTCTTCTCTATCGCTTTAAATTTACTATTCAAATCATCACTGTAGATTTAATCCCTTAAGTACTAAGAGACGTTTCCATATTAGTTTTTCTTATTATTCAGTGACTTCATACAGCTTCAGAAACTTATTGGGGGGGATTGAAATAGTGAAGACTGTGGCCATTAGTCTTTTCAACCCCCACAGACCCTTCCTAATATCAATAAAATGGTCTAATCGTACACAAACTCAAGGTAAAACTGCGTCTCATAACTGAAGGGGATAAGGTGTTTCTCTTATGCCACTTCCCTCCCTCTTAATTTATTCATATCATCCTTCCTAAATCCTCTTTGGCACACTTTCGTTACCTTCATGTCAGGAGATAGAGAAATAAGAACATACCGGTAACTCCTCTTTATTAATTCCTATTTCCTTTCCGCGCCATCCTGGTCATTTCACTACCAAAGTTTCAAGAGATAAAGAAACACCAGGCAGTTCCTCTTGCAATGTCTCTTTCCTTCGTCCTTTTACTCCTCTTGCCCCATTAGTCCCGGCCTCCTGTGCTTCCAATCGTATTCTGGGGCCAAGTCAAGAGACTGCGTTAAGAGGAGAAGCGATCACTGCCAGTCACACTTTTCACTCTTTCCTCAAGGCGCCTCAGTTCCTCTTATCTCCTTATCTTTTATCTTTTGTCTCTCGTATCAGTTTCCTGGTTAAAACTCGTTCATCTGTCTGAGTCACTTTCCTTACCTTACTTTTCTCTTTCTCTCCCTTTTCCCGACCCATTCTTCCCTACCTCCCCAATTGAAATAGCCAGCAATAGATATTTTCATCTTCCTCATCTTCTTCTTCGTCCTCCTCTCCCCCTTCTCTTTCTCTGAGCTCGTTATTAAGTCAAACGTTCCTGTATTTGCGTCTGTCATACACGTTTCGTCTTTTTCCTTCCCCTGAGAGACAAGACCATCTTACAACGAAGGAGGAGAAAGAGGAATAAAGAAAGATAGCAGGACATCAACTGCAAATAAGTATCCTTGCATCAAAGTACCTGTTTTATATACATTTTTTTTTTCAAGCCAATCGAAATCAAGAAAAGGTTATAAGAGTAAGAAAGACAAATACAAGTGTAGGTAGAACAGTCCGGCATCAATTGACCTTTCCATCTTGTGTTTTTAAGGTGGTAATAAAGAGATAAGATAGACAGACCGACAAGAAGACTGGCATATTGATTGGCAGTCCTGAAACACTGACTGAATGAATGACTACCAAACACAGACGAGAGAGAGAGAGAGAGAGAGAGAGAGAGAGAGAGAGAGAGAGAGAGAGAGAGAGAGCGAGAGAGCGAGAGAGAGAGAGAGAGAGAGAGAGAGAGAGAGAGAGAGAGAGAGAGAGAGAGAGAGAGAGAGAGAGAGAGAGAGAGAGAGAGAGAGAGAGAGAGAGAGAGTCAATGTTTTAAAAGTCAGAGAGGAGGAAAGAAAGTGGAGGACAAGTAAAGATGGCAGAAGAGAAAGACGATGAAAAAGAGGAGGAGGAGGAGGAGGAAGAAGATGAGGAGGAAGAGGAAGAGAAGGACACCGGAATGCCGTTAAACAAAAGAAGGAAAAAGAAAAAGAAAAAAATGGGAAACACTAAAAAATAATGGAAAATATAGTAATAAGAAAAAAAGATATTAGTAGTAGTAGTAGTAGTAGTAGAAGGAGGAGGAGGAGGAGGAGGAGGAGGAGGAGGAGGAGGAGGAGGAGGAGGAGGAGGAGGAGGAGGAGGAGGAGGAGGAGGAGGAGGAGGAGGTGTAGTGATAAAACCAACGTCAAAGAGAAGAATAAGACAAAAAATACAAAGCAGAAGGAGGAAGAGGAGCAGGAAGAAAAGGAGAAGGAGAAGGAGAAGGAGAAGGAGAAGGAGAATGAAGAGGAGGAGGAGGAGAAGAAGGAGGAGGAGGAGAGAGGAGGAGGAGGAGGAGGAGGAGGAGGAGGAGGAAAAGACAGGCAAGTGGGCTGTAGAATGGAATGGATTTATAAAGAAAGAAGAGTTAGGAAAAGGAGACCAATAAACTATGAACGTAAAGGGAGAAAAGGAGGAGGAGGAGGAGGAGGAGGAGGAGGAGGAGGAGGAGGAGGAGGAGGAGGAGGAAGAAGAGGAGAAGGAGGAGAAGGAAGTAAAGGAGGAGAGAGAAAGACAGAGAAACGGCAGTATAGGATAAAAAAAAGAGCAAGAATATGAGAGAGAGAGAGAGAGAGAGAGAGAGAGAGAGAGAGAGAGAGAGAGAGAGAGAGAGAGAGAGAGAGAGAAACAAATGGTGGATGAAGAGGAAGAGCAAACGGAAGGAAGAACAGGAACGGAAGGAAGATGAGGAGGAGGAGGAGGAGGAGGAGGAGGAGGAGGAGGAGGAGGAGGAGGAGGAGGAGGAGGAGGAGGAGAGCGCGTGCGGACTCAGCTGGTCTGGGTGGGAGAGCTTCACCCCGTCAGTTGTCGCCAGCTTGGTCCGGCGCGCGTGTGTGAGTGGGCTCCTGTACGTAGTCCCCTTTCCTCTCTGTCCGTAAACCTGAATGTGTGCCTGTATGTGTGCGTGTACGTATGTGTGTGTTATTCCCTCCCTGCGTGTGTGTGCGTGTGGGTCCGTGAGGCGATGGGCGAGTCCGTGGCCGTGGTGGGAGTGCTTTGTTCGTGTACATTGGTTAGAGGTTAAAAAAAAGTTTCCATGCAAGTTTTGAGACAAGATGAGTGAAAGTTTTCGTACAAACCGTCACGTTAAAAGTTACGGCGAGTGGCAAATGACGGAGAACGGATGGGAAAAAGTGTGTGTTACGTGTTACCAATGCGGAATGAATAAAATAATAAGCATAAGAGGATCAAGAACCTAAGAGTGCTCACGTTTGGAAATTATACGTAAGGGGAAAGATAGAATTATTAAGTGTCGCTGGAGCTTCACTTTTTTTCCCCTTCTCTCTCTCTCTGGTATGGTAAGATGCATAAATTCTCCGTGAGTGATTTGACGTGTGTTCCGGCGAGACTTATTATTCTGCAAGATGGAGAGTGTGTGTGTGTGTGTGTGTGTGTGTGTGTGTGTGTGTGTCGAAGGAAACATTGTGAAGTGGGAGAAGGTAAATCAAGATGTGATGAAGCTGAATGGCAGAACGCAGAAGTAAATCACGGTATGCAACACACACACACACACACACACACACACACACACACACACACACACACACACACACACACATACACACACAAAGCGAGAAAATGAATGAAAAATACCGTCGGTGCTTGCAGTTAAAGGGGAAAAATGTGAGGAAAACAGGGTAAAGCTGAGACAAAGACAGCAAGACACTCAGCAAGAACATTCAAGCTGACGAGAGCGTGACGTGACTCAAACTGACGTGAGTGTCTGTATGTCTGTCTGTATGTCTGAGTCGCCTGAAGTCCTAAACTGACTGACTTGCTGACCACCCGCCTACATCAATAACACGCCATAACGACACACTCACACACACTCACACTCACACACACACACACACACACAGTAGTAGAAGATTCACGTTTTACTAAGTGTTTTGAAATTATGTGATTGTTTTTCAGTGCAATAGTGAACTGATGATGAAGATATGCATGTAATAGAAAGTTCTTTTTCTGCTGCAACATGAACACGTATACACAAAATTTAGATACAGGTTCGATTATAATTAGAACCAAAATGCACATACGCATTAGATATTCCTCTAATAAAAACTCTTTTCGCTCTTACTTCTATCTTTAAACATTGAAATATACGTATATCAAATAATGTGTGAACAGATGACAAATACTTACAGAAAATACTTTGTAACATACCAGCTCTCTCTCTCTCTCTCTCTCTCTCTCTCTCTCTCTCTCTCTCTCTCTCTCTCTCTCTCTCTCTCTCTCACACACACACATTAGACCAAATTTCACTAACCACAAAAATACAAAAGCAAACAAAAATAAACTTAAAAAGACATAATGAAACTAACACCCCGTTTGAAATAAAAATTCTCCCACCACACACCCAAACACACCTCCCCCGATAACCTCCCCATCCACCAAGCCACCACGCCCACACACACCCACCCATCCACCCACCAGTACCCCCCACCACTTTCCCATGGCATTATCACGTATTACAATCCACGAGGTCCACATAATCCCAGCACAAACAACACACAACACACAACACCATAAATAGCAGCTGTTCGGGTCCCGGCGGTGGCGTGATGGGAGCCGAGAAATGTCTAAACAAGTCAAGAGTCACACAAAAACTGGGGTATCGCGTCGGTCAATTATTGAAACAGAGCGTAATGTTGTGATATGACGGATCCAAACACTAGGGAATCAATGCGCTTGTTCCTTCCGACCTGGGGAAGTAAATAAGGAAAAGGGAAAGGAGAGAGAGAGAGAGAGAGAGAGAGAGAGAGAGAGAGAGAGAGAGAGAGAGAGAGAGAGAGAGAGAGAGAGAGAGAGAGAGAGAGAGAGAGAGAGAGAGAGAGAGAGAGAGAGAGAGAGAGAGAGAGAGAGAGAGAGAGAGAGAGAGAGAGAGAGAGAGAGAGAGAGAGAGAGAGAGAGAGAGAGAGAGAGAGAGAGAGAGAGAGAGAGAGAGAGAGAGAGAGAGAGAGAGAGAGAGAGAGAGAGAGAGAGAGAGAGAGAGAGAGAGAGAGAGAGAGAGAGAGAGAGAGAGAGAGAGAGAGAGAGAGAGAGAGAGAGAGAGAGAGAGAGAGAGAGAGAGAGAGAGAGAGAGAGAGAGAGAGAGAGAGAGAGAGAGAGAGAGAGAGAGAGAGAGAGAGAGAGAGAGAGAGAGAGAGAGAGAGAGAGAGAGAGAGAGAGAGAGAGAGAGAGAGAGAGAGAGAGAGAGAGAGAGAGAGAGAGAGAGAGAGAAAGGATGTGTGTGTGGGGAGGATATCATCACAGATAGATCACAAATAAAACATGAAACAGATATGAAATTCACACTCAGGTCAGCGGGAAAAGGTCACGCTCATTGCTTCGTGCATGGCTGACCTTTGACCTTTCTTCCGTCGGCTCTCGGGGGATCAAAGAGCAAAGCTTCGTATGGTGAAAAATAAAGTTATGAATTAATGTAAAGCTCCAGAAAGTTGTTGGGATTTTAATTCGTTATTATTATTATTATTATTATTATTATTATTATTATTATTATTATTATTGTTATTATTATTACCATTGGCAGTAGTAGCAGTAGTAGTAGTAGTATTGGTAGTAGTAGTGGTGGTAGTAGTAGTAGTAGTAGTAGTAGTAATAATAATAATAGTAATAGTAATAGTAGTAGTAGTAGTAGTAATAGTGGTAGTAGTAGTAATAATATTAGTAGTTGAAGTAATAGTAGTAGTAGTAGTGCGCATATTTACTTTCTTTAACACACCTAGAAGTAATAAGATAAGAAGCAGGAAAAAAAAGCAGAAGAAAAAAAAAATTGACGGAATGAACCCAGAAAACTAAGACCAACAAAAAAGTGACAAAAAAAAAAAAAACAGAACGAAACGAACAGAACCAGAAAGAGAAAACGGGAAACACAACTCGGAAGAAAACCCAACAAAACCAGACCCAAACCAACCAAACCAAACAAAACGAAACAAAACTCACATCGAAACAAAATCACCCGAGAGAGAAATTGCATGAAAACCGCAGGGCTTGGAAGGAAAGGAAGGAAAAGAATTGCAAAGGGGATTTTTTTAGAGTAATGCCTCACAAATCCCATTAATTTAGATGGTGAATGTGGTCAATACTCTTTCTTCTTGTAGCGGCCTGGGATTTATACACGCTCAAGAGGAGAATAATTAAAATGAGAGAGAGAGAGAGAGAGAGAGAGAGAGAGAGAGAGAGAGAGAGAGAGAGAGAGAGAGAGAGAGAGAGAGAGAGAGAGAGAGAGAGAGAGAGATACACAGACAGATAGATAGATGAATAGATAGATATACAGACAGACAGAAAGATAGACAGACAGACACACACATACAGAGTAATAGATACACAGATAGATAGATAGATAGATAGATAGAGAGATAGAGATAGATAGATAGATAGATAGATAGAGAGAGAGAGAGAGAGAGAGAGAGAGAGAGAGAGAGAGAGAGAGAGAGAGAGAGAGAGAGAGAGAGAATACATAAGCAAAAAACTGTATATTCATTTTTTCTTTCCTGGCTAAAAAAAATTAAAGCAGCACACGGGAGAGAGAGAGAGAGAGAGAGAGAGAGAGAGAGAGAGAGAGAGAGAGAGAGAGAGAGAGAGAGAGAGAGAGAGAGAGAGAGAGAGAGAGAGAGAGAGAGAGAGAGAGAGAGAGAGAGAGAGAGAGAGAGAATTTTACAGGTGTCCTTAATTAGACATTTTCCCACGCAGGTGACCCGGATACATATATAACACAGCAATGTGAATCAAGAACAGGTGAATAATTGATGCTCTAATTAACCTATGGCGCGGTGACACAGAGGAAGCAAGGGCGCGGAGGGAAGGAGTGACAGCTTAGTGAAACAGGAGAGTCTCGTACTGTGTGACTGCTGATTACTTACTGAAAACTTGTCAATTCAAATCATCAACCAAAACGAGACGAAAGGAGAGTTTAATATTGATGAGATTAAGTCATATGGTTTGTTGTTTAGTAGATTGTTAATGTAGTGTATATATATTTCAATAGTTAGTGCTGGAAAGTATATATATAGTTAGGTTTTTATTTTACTCGTTGTGATGTCGAAGCAATAAGAGAAAGTGGGAAGCAAAACTGGAGATAAGTGACTATACGAGTGTCTAGGATGTTGCTTTAGTTATACTTGGCACTTAATTGAGAAACGAGTGGGTGACATGAAGCGTGTCTGAGGAAAAACACAAACAAACAAACAAAGAACCAGGAATATCAATCTAGTATAGAAAAAAAATAAGTAAGGAAAAAAAAAGGACACGAAACACACCAATCAAAAAAAAAATCTTGAGTGACGAAATGAACTAGGAATCTTAAACCAATCTAAGGAAAAAGGCTTAAAAAAGTGACAAAAATACGGAAAGCTTACTTTATTTAGAAAAAAGAAACTAAGTGAGGAAAAGAAGAAAAACTAGATTCCAAACCAGTTAAGAAATAAAAGGCTTGAAAGTGAACTAAGATAAACCTAAAACTTGAATAAAACTTGCCTACTTACTTGCCTAGTTACTGACACTGTCCTTCCGTGAGTGGCAGTGAAAGGGTTACAGTAGGCGAGGCAATATGAGGAACCAGGGAACTGCTACTGTTACGTTCACTGCTTCACTGCTGTTACTCTCCCTGCTGCTGCTGTTACTGCTGCACCCTGCCCTCTCAAGCTCTCCACTAAATAAAGGTAAGTTACAGGAGATTCACCTCGTTATTCTTGTCTTTCTCTCTTCCAGGTAACTATTTTTTTTGTGCCTGGTTGTTTAAATAGCTTGAATAATTGTTTCTTTCACTGCCACTGACAATATCGTGCGTCCCAATTGCAGGGTTTGTCTTGGGATTAACATTAACAATACGACGTGTTTTCGTGAGCGTGATAAATGAATGCAAACAATGGAATTCTGACATATTGTGCGCCACTTGCAAACACACACACACACACACACACACACACACACACACACACACACACACACACACACACACACACACACACACACACACAGAGTAAACACAAGGTTGCAGGGAATGATCTAATTCTGAACTTCATCTCCCAATAGTAAGTTAATGATAGTGAAATGTTATGAGGGGATTTCCACGACTTTGTCCATAATTAACAATAACTCTTCACATAAATTAAGGAATGGAATTACACGCACAACGTATTGTCAAATGTAAAGGAAACAACGAAATTATTCAAAGCTTTCGTATCATCTTTTCAGACTTTTTTAGTTGTTTAGCGCGCCGTGTATAGTAAAAAGTTATCAAACCATACTCGACATTCATAATCTTATTACTGTAGATATCTGATGAGTTTCCATGGACACACACACAGTGAAAAGAAGAGGAATGCTTTATGTAACCGTAGAAGAAAAGGTTAATTTAAGTTGGCATTTCCTAAAGAGGACATTACAAAAAGATACTCAATGAACAACATAAAAACATAAGAAAATTAGGCAATCTGTAGGAGGCTGTCAGACAAACACGTGGCGGTCCCTCTGTGAATAAAGCTTCCATCAATCATACCCATCCATAAATTTGTCCAATATTTTTTTAAAGCTCCCACTTGACTGAACACTAACAGCAATTAGGTCTTTTCTAAGCGAGAGAACAATTTAACTCAGACACTATTGCACACGATCAATGCTATTGAAATATGACATCCAAGGCAAACAGACTGATATTGTGAAAAGCAAGACTGAAAACAGAATGAGCGATGAAACAGACAAAGCCGTTAGTGTATGCTGTTCTATATTTACCCCTATAATTGTTCGGTGACTGAAATTAAATGTGTGTCACGGCACCGGTGCGAAACAGTTAAAGGGAAGCGAGAATAGAGTAAAACAACGCGTCTGAAAAGTTAAAGGTCATTAAAGGAACATTTTTTTCCTCGCACTGAAAGACTTACGAAATATAAAATAAAGTCTAAAAAATGTAAATCGAGAATATAATACCCCATAAAGCACAAACTACTGAAATATTCTACATAAATTTGAAGCTGTTAATAAATGACACTAGTTGATATGAATGTGACCGTGAACACAGTAAACAAAACTGGAAAAAAAAGTATATACAGATAAAATATATGATGTGTGTGTGTGTGTGTGTGTGTGTGTGTGTGTGTGTGTGTGTGTGTGTGTGTGTGTGTGTGTGTGTGTGGCAACAAAAGCTAGTTACAGAATGGCTCAAAAGAAAGTAAAAAAAAAAATTGTCTGCTGAAGTTTCGAGAGAGAGAGAGAGAGAGAGAGAGAGAGAGAGAGAGAGAGAGAGAGAGAGAGAGAGAGAGAGAGAGAGAGAGAGAGAGAGAGAGAGAGAGAACGAGCTTTATTTTACCGATTCTCTTTATTTTACCGATTCTCTCTCTCTCTCTCTCTCTCTAACTCGCTCCTCGTTTTTTTTTATCTACTTGTTTACGACCACTGCTACAAACCCTTTCACATTAATTCCCTTTTTGGCTCAGCGTGAGAGTGTATGAACCAAAGCATTCACGTACATTTGCATACATGTAAGTGTGAGAGCATGCACACGCCCCGGAGCACATACACGTGTACTAACCGCTTCCACCGTGATCCTCGCAAAGAGAGAAAAAAAATGTACGCAAAAAAAATAATAAATAAATAAAAAATAAAAAAATGAAACTCGTAGCGGGAAAAAAAAAAGTACAAAAAAGGATGCTAGAAATATGTGTTCTTTTGTGGAGTTGCGTGACTTTCAAAAGGTGAATGTGGGGGGGAGGTGGAACAGGAGGGTACAGGTGAGAGGATGAAAGAGGGAAGGTAAAATGGATTCAAGCTAAGATGTGGAATGGAAAAAGGAAAGAGGACAAAAAATGGAAGGAATGAAAGAAAATTAAGAAAAGGAAAAGAGAAGAGAGTCAGGTGAGAGGATGAAAAGGTGAAAGTAAAATGGATTCAAGCTAAGATGTGGAATGGAAAAAGGAAAGAGGACAAAAAATGGAAGGAATGAAAGAAAATTAAGAAAAGGAAAAGAGAAGAGAGTCAGGTGAGAGGATGAAAAGGTGAAGGTAAAATGGATTCAAGCTAAGATGTGGAATGGAAAAAGGAAAGAGGATAAGAAATGGGAGGAATGAAACCAAATTAAGAATAGGAAGTGAATAGGAAAGAAGAGGGACAAGAAAGAGGATGAAAAATGGAGTGTTAAAATGGATTTAGGCTTAGAATTTGGAATGGAAAAAGGGAAGAAGTTAAGAAATGTAAGGAATGAAACAAAATGAAGGAACGGAAAGGAAAAAGGAAGAAGAGGGACAAGGGAGAGCATGAAAAAGGAAAAGTAAAACGGATTCAAGTTAAGACATGGATTGGAAACGGTAAGGAGATTAAGAAAAGGAAAGGTAAAAGAAATACAGTCAAGAAAAGGAAGTGAAAAGAGAAAATCATATTCAAAATGGGAAAGGTTGTGCTGGAAAAGGAAAAAAATACAATGATTTTTTTTTTTAACATTCATAAAGAAACTTGAATTATGAGGAAAAAAATAAAACTTAAAGGGAAGAAAGAGAAAATTCACATATTACTCATATTTCTTTCTTTACAAATTGGAATATGGAAAGAAAGCACACACAGACACACACACACACACACACACACACACACACACACACACACACACACACACACACACACACACACACACACACACACACACACACACACACACACACACACACATACACACACACATACACACACACACAGCACAAAATTTGGAGCATTATTTAAAGGGGGAGAAAAAGAAAACTACACCCTCAATAATTAAAAGAAAAAATTGAACCATTTATTAAAGAGAGAGAGAAAAAAGATAGAAACATCACATATAACGTTCCCCATTACCTGTCATTTCATCTCTGGCAAAAAATAAAAACTAGGAATTGAAAAAAAAAATATTACCCCAATAGTTACAGAAAAATATTGGAACACCACTTAGAGACAAAAAAATAAATAAAAACACGCATAAAATGACCAATATAAAACTTGAGAAAAAAAAAAAAACACTGATAATTGCAACTAACAACATCAAATACCTTCATAAAAAGCCGGTGCCATCAGTTACAACCTTTTACAACAACTTACAACGCCAAATACCTTCATAAAAAATACCTTCACAACAAGTAATGACATCAAATACCTTCATAAAAAGCCGGTATCATCACTAACAATCCTTACAACTTACAAAAACAAATAACCTCATAGAAAAAACCGGTACCGTTGATAACAACCCCATACAACCAATAACACCAAATGCCCTCATAGAAATAACCGGTACCATTAATTACAACCCGTACAACAACTAACAAAACCAAATACCTTAATAAAAAACCGGGAACATTACTAAAAACCTTCGCTAAATTCTTTCATATCGCTCGTTGGAGAAACCCGGCCATTTTCAACCCAGCGCCTTACCGGTCACACAATAGGTAGAGAGAGTGAGGGCGGTTTCTTATCAGCGTGTAGTAGAAGTGCACGAGAAACAAAAGCGAAGGAAAGACAATGTATGGCAGTATATTCCACCTAACTCGTGCGACTCCATTAAAAGGAGACAAAAAAGGAAAAGAAAAAATGAGAAGGGAAAAGTCAGTAAAACAGCCTCTAATCTTGTGTTTTTCGATATTGTCTTGGTGTGTGTGTGTGTGTGTGTGTGTGTGTGTGTGTGTGTGTGTGTGTGTGTGTGTGTGTGTGTGTGTGTGTGTGTGTGTGTGTGTGTGTGTGTGTGTGTGTGTGTGTGTGTGTGTGTGTGTGTGTGTGTGTGTGTGTGTGTGTGTGTGTGTGTGTGTGTGTGTGTGTGTGTGTGTGTGTGTCTGTCTGTAGATAATTGAATGTTGTCTTTCTCTCTCTCTCTCTCTCTCTCTCTAAATTCACGCCGGCAAAGTAATTATGGTCAAAGTAATTATGGTCTCTCTCTCATCCTGTGTGTGTGTGTGTCTGTGTGTGTCTCTCTGTGTGTCCTGTGTGTGTGTGTGTGTGTGTGTGTGTGTGTGTGTGTGTGTGTGTGTGTGTGTGTGTGTGTGTCCCAGGCAAGGTAATGTATTTGTGGTCGTAAAGTGTTGTATAGATCATGTTTTAGCGTCATTCGTCATCATTGTTTGGGTTAACTTAGGTACAAACTAACATTTTTCAATTTTATTCCACATATCAGTTTTTCTTATAATTTTTGGCATATATGTAAGAGAGAGAGAGAGAGAGAGAGAGAGAGAGAGAGAGAGAGAGAGAGAGAGAGAGAGAGAGAGAGAGAGAGAGAGAGAGAGAGAGAGAGAGAGAGAGAGAGAGAGAGAGAGAGAGAGAGAGAGAGAGAGAGAGAGAGAGAGAGAGAGAGAGAGAGAGAGAGAGAGAGAGAGAGAGAGAGAGAGAGAGAGAGAGAGAGAGAGAGAGAGAGAGAGAGAGAGAGAGAGAGAGAGAGAGTGTGTGTGTGTGTGTGTGTGTGTGTGTGTGTGTGTGTGTGTGTGTGTGTGTGTGTGTGTGTGTGTGTGTGTGAGAGAATATCACCAATGATTCACACTCACACACCCACACACTACTAGAGAGAGAGAGAGAGAGAGAGAGAGAGAGAGAGAGAGAGAGAGAGAGAGAGAGAGAGAGAGAGAGAGAGAG